>NW_027114407.1:1813429-1839922 GCF_000696795.3 Halyomorpha halys | reverse complement strand
GATTTTATGACCGTGTATCGATTAATTTTAACTTTCTTGATTTCTAACATGTACTCTATATGTTTGGCATATGCAGAATATGAAAATACTATAAATTTTAAAAGCGCGTATCGATTTATTTTTACTTTTCTGATTTCTATCATGTTTAGGGTCCCTTTATATGTTTTGAGATATGCAGAATATGAAAATATTATCGATCGAAAAGTAAAAATAAATCGATACGCGATCTTAAAATCGATATCATTATCATTCTGCATTCCTCAAAATGTATAACGGGACCCTAACATGTTAGAAATCAGAAAAGTAAAAATAAATCGATACGCAATCTTTCGTATTCTGCATTTCTCAAAACGTATACAGGGACCGTAACATTAGAAATCAAGAAAGTTAAAATAAATCTAAACGCGATGTTAAAATCTATAGCATTTTCGTTTTGAACTCGTCTAAATATGTAAAATAGGACCTTCATACATTAGAAATTGAACGTGGTAAAAAAGTAAGTGAATTAAAAAAATAAATCAAATAATTATTCGAATAATATGTATTAGACTAATTTTTTATTTGATTGAAATAGTATTTTAAAACTTCAAATAAAAAAGTATTTGTCTCTTGTCAATCGAATAATTTTTGTCCAACTCTGTTCTAATGGCATTGAAATTTTCCATACTGCCATGTATAAATTTACTTGTATTCTCATTATTTTCACCATGTTTGTGGAGTCGAAATTTTTCATTTTGTGGAACCTCCACTCAATGAAAAACGACAATGCCCTAGGCCAGATTCGAACCGGTACTGCCAATAGATCTCAGAACTCAAAATGGTTAGACTGTGCCCAACCACTGAGCTATAGATGGCCTGAACAGATGGTTAGAGGAGGTCTGGACCAATGGCTTGAGAGTCCAAGATAGATTTTCGAACCTTAGCTATCTCATTTGAGTCTCAGGCATGTTACAAATTACCGTGATCTTAGTACTCTATTATTATTTTTAGAGTAATATGTAATATTTACCATAATATATTACATAAATATTATAATAATAATAAATATATTATTAAACTTGTAAACTTTCTAAACAAACAAGTATAAAAGTATTTCTTAACAAACAAGTCACACTACCACTTGGTCGAAAGTTCTTTAACAAAAATCCAAAGAATTATAGGAGACACTATTGTTTTTTATGAAAGATGCCTTCAAACGATCAGTGCTAATTCTTTTGTTGTATTGCAATAATTTAGAGTTAATAGCATATGACTATTTGTTTGTGATTTATAATTCCAAGTAAAAGAAAAGGAAAATCAGTTCCTACACAGAAAAAAGTATTGCGACTTAAGGTCAACATAGAAATGTTTGACCGTTTACGCCTTAATAAGTTGTTTTTAAAAAGAAATTCACGAGAACAAATTACTCCTTAACTGTTGAGGGACTTCATTGAGCTGATTTATTAGTGTGGGCATAACGATCCCCTTGGCCTATCCAATGATGAGCCAGCAAAGAGCACAGACAGACTAGTGTTGGAGACCTGTTCACACTGATTTATAAGCTCTATTTTTAGCAGCGGTTCTCAAGTTATATTCCAGTTTCTATCCTTGCCACTAGAATTCATACAAATATACATTATTTTTTGCTTGTTCCTACAGTTTGTAAAGTACAGGAATCCGATGTATAAAACTAAGCCCTTAAAACATAAACCAGCAAATTATTTAAAAACTGTTTTCTACTGCACTTAAGAATAAAATGCATTTCTGACAGTTCTAAAACTCTTACTAAGCAGCTAATTAATTTAATAAAGTCACAAATTAGGTTTTTTATTATTATGGCGCTACGGTCCTACAATAACCCGGGCCTCCTCCACTACAGCCAACGAATCTACACGGCCTCTTGCTTTCTCTTTCTATCTTTCAACATTTAAAAGCCTTAAATCCTCCATATCGTCCAGCCATCCATCAGATCCAAGGACATCTTTTCTGTTTTCTATCTGGTTTGCCATAAAGCATCTTTTTGGTTATCCTTTCATTGGGCATCCTCTCAACATGTCTTGTCCATCTTATTCTTGCTCTTTTCACTAAAGTCACGATGTTGGGTTCCCCAAACAATTCCTTCAGCTTTTCATTCTTTCTTCTTCTCCAAATCCCATTCTCCCAGACTTCTCCCCATTTTCTTCTCAATATTTTTCTCTCCCAGGAGTCGAGTATCTGTTCCGCTTTTCTTGTCAGTGGCCATTTTTCATCTATTTCATTTAATTTTAAATAACTTAGCAATTTTTTGATAGTTGCTAATCGATTTGATTTTGCAAGTATATTATGTATTGAATATTCTTAAAAATTAAAAAGTGTAATGATTATTGTTTTAGTTCTAATAGTAATAGAGAATCTCTATTTGAGGATGTCATGGTCCAGCCATCTCCAGAAAATATTAAATGTGATACTCCTGAAATGGGAAGGAAATCAATGTTTGATACAGTAAGTTTTTTTTTAAATATATTTTATTAAAATGCAGAATACACTTATTTTATAAATTGTAACAATATTTTTTCTTTTTCCACGTTAGGTGAAATCAAGAATGCACCTGTGGAACTTCAGTTCAGAAGATGATAGTGATGATGATTATAAGCAATCAGTTTCTTCAGAACAGAATGAAGATACTGTATTAAATGAGGAAAGGTTAGCTGAAAATTTTTTTTTCCGTTTCTCTTTTCATCGGAACAAAGTTGGAAATTTCACTTTAACCAAATAAACAATGATTTATTCACTTTGTTGCCATCTGTGGAAAATGTTCTCGTGAAGTGAAGAATTAGTTTCATGCGCCGATAAACAAATTATACTTATTCACCTACTACATGAAGTATTATTACCTGTGGAGTTCCATTGATGTTTCTTGTTTAAATGTTATACTATCTCATTATCATTTGAAAAAGTTCACTTGATATGGTGAGATTGTGTTTTGTTATTTTGTAAACTTTAACCACTTTTTTGTGTAGTAAACTGAGAAATTATTCCCAGAACTCTAACCATTAGAACAGCTAGGTTTATTATTATTTTTTTAAAAGAAACAATGTCAAAAATGTTCTTTATTGAGCAACATATCCTAAAAAGGAAGTAGCAGAATCTTTCTCCAAGAAAATTTATGGAGTTCTTCTGATATAGAAATATATCCTTACACTGTTTTAACTATGGGAAGTGTATTTAAGAATTTACTTGGCATGGTGATGGAGCAGGTGAAAGATTTCAATTAACTGGAGGCCCACCTCAATGAAAATGGCTGAATATATGAAGAAATTAGAGAAAGAACGACATTGACCAGAGAATGTTTCCATTCACTCTTGGCTGGTTTCATGGGAACAAACAAAGTAACAAAAAAGATTTAAAAAGTAGTATTTAAGATTATGTTTGTCTTCTTACTGACTTATGCCGGAGAGTTCTGGACTACTACCTCAAGACAAAATTGAAATCCAAACCATAGAAATGTGATATCTCACATAGATAGATGGGAAAACAAGAAGCAATAACGTCTGGAATATTTCAATAAAAAGTAACTGGGGAGTAAAATCAGCTGAACTTATAGAAATAAGTAGGCAGGAAGAAAGAATGGTCACAAAACTCTACGGAACAAGAGTCGATGGAAGAAAGTCAAAAGGAAAGCCAAGAAATACTTGATTTGGTGCTGCTAAGGAAGTATTCAATAAGAGAAGATTAAACAAGAATATATATAGCTAGCTGTTAAAGGACCGAGGATTATGGATCAGGCTCCTAGTGCAAGCTACTCACACTCCTCCGCAGTAGGAGAGGCATGATTAAGAAGAAAATAAAGAAGAACTATTGAATTTTTTTTAAACATTAGACTTTGGTCAATGTACCTTGTAATCCTATTCTGTAATTTTTGAAAAATAATAATTTTACTATTATAAAAATGGTGGATCTCTTTCACATATAATATTTCTGTAGAACAATATTTATAGCAAATTATAACATTATTTATTTTCTATAAAGAATTTTTGTTAAGTTTATGAGCTGAAGTATGGTAATAACTAGAGACTTGATTTTCATGCTGTAAAAAATCAAAATTGTGCATTAAACGTCATTTGTATCCAGAATGTGCATTACAACCAAAAACAGCAAAAATCAGCTTTATCATTTAGTTTATGATATTATGGATGGAAAGCTTATCTAACCTTGTTTTAATCAAATTAAATTGGTTAAATACTCACCAATTAAAAATAATATAAAATACTGAAATGAAACATTGCTGGTAAATATTACAAAGTCAGATGACACATTGAAGTGCTAGCAGCGGAATGAGAATAAAATTTAAAAACAGTAGCAATTAATTGTTTATATATCAATGAAGTTTATTTTAAATTGATGGTTCTGATGTTTGGTTATCAAAGACCAATAATTAATACTTGTCCAAGAATACTCTTATGTTTTTTTGGGTTACTTGTTCTTTTATTAATGTTAAATTAGACTCTTCACATGTTAAACAATACTTTGTCTTACCCCTAACATTCTATTTTAATCTATAAATATAATAAAGAAAAAGTAATTAAAATAAATAAATGTTGGTATTCATTATTATGTGCGTATAGTAAAGGAAAAATTGGTTCTAGCATTCAATTTTATGCTATGAAAATCTAAATTTTGCCGTTTATTAAGATATTGAGGTAAAAAGAGACTTCCTTTAGAATATTATCAATACTCTATATTTACTGGTACAACATTTTGGGCCGGTTCCTCATCTTCTAGTACTATTATTCTAACTATATTATGTTGGAATATAATTTTTTGTAGTTTTCTCTCGGATTCTGCCTCTAGCTTTTTCATACAGTTTTCATCCAATTCCATATTTTGTTTTTATTCTTTATTTTATTTCCTAGAAGGTTGTTTATTCTTTATATATTAAAATGTTGAGGTGAAAAGAGACTTCCTATTGAATATTATGAATACTCTTTATTTACTTGCACACCGTTTTGGGGTATTCCCTCCTTTCACCTCAATATCTTAATATATATAGAATAAATAACTTCCTAGGAAATAAAATATAGAATAAAAACAAAATATGGATTTGGTTGAAAATCATATGAAAAAGCTAGAGGGCAGAATTCAAGAGAAAACTACTAGAAATTATCATCATAATATTGTTAGAATACTAATTCTGGAAGATGAGGAAACATTCCAATACATTGTAAAATAAATATAGAATATTGATAATATTCCAAAGGAAGTATTTTTTCACATCAACATCTTAATATATAAAGAATAAACAACTTCCTATGAAATAAAATAAAGAAAAATCTTACCAATTATCCCAAAAAGATCTAAACATTCAGTTTTGTGGAATATTAAATTTCAATGTATTATTCCATAGATCGTGAATGAGATAGATAATGGATTTAAAACATGTTAAAAAACGGAATATTATGTGCAATAACTTAGAAATACGGTTTTACAAATTTCTAACAGTGCTGCAGCTGTGGAGGGATTTCGATTTGTCTTTACCCTCTGCAGATCTTGGCCAAACTTGTGGCTGTGATAGGAATCATTGAGCTCGTATTATAAATCATTTGACGGAATATTAATTGTTAGTTTTGTGACATTTTTATGTGACATATTTATTTAATTTTTCATGAATCGCTGATAAATTTGTAAATTTTATCTATGATTTCATAGTTTAAACTGAAAAATGAATAAAAATTTAATTTTGTGTAGAAAAACCTCGAAGTGTACAAATAAATCCAATGGACCTAAAATATGAAATATAAAACTAATGTCACTAGTCCTTTTCTTTTTAAATTTCTATTCCGGTCTTGCTGATTTTGAAGCTATGGTTCAAAGATGCCATTGCATGAAAATCTGGTCTCTAGTAATAAATATCTCAGAAAACATTGAGAAGGCTCTCGGTGAGAAATGATTTCCCATACCTGAATATGGTGTTATTGAAGATAATAAGTAATAATAATATTTTTGGATTTTTAATTTCCAGTAAACTCAAGTCGAACATCTCTCCTTATGGAATAAAGTCAAGCCTTGATGTCAGATGTTTTGAAAAACTATGGGTCGGAAAAGATTACACTAATTTTATTTTGAAGGATTTCCAGAATCTTGATAGACCTTTTGAAGGTAAACATTTTATTTATCTTTATTAAATTTAATATAATCATTCATAAAAGTTGATTCATTCAATCATTCATTTTTTTTTTTAAACTTTAAAGAAACATGGGTATATTTACTAAATACCCCTGTAACAACTTTTTGTTTTAATTTAGAGCATTATATAATATGGATTAATCAATCTGTCAGCTAAACAAAATTACTATTCTTTTATATATATTGTTATGTTATTTATTTGTTATTATTATATTATGTAGTGACATATATATTAAAAATCCTGGCAGAGAGTCAAGATTTATGACATAATGAATGAATACTTTATTCGTTTATTACATTCAATTAACATAACGTATGAATTGAAACTTAAAGCTATTTGTACCATAATATAAATTGACTAAATAGTGAGGGAAGTTATCTAGAGGTAACCAAACCTGTTCTAACCAGGGTGGGGGGTCAAGTTTTCATTTCATGTAACTGCCACAGAAACAAAAGTTGACCTCCCTGGCCAAATGCAAACCGACACTGAAGCAGTCAAGAGGCAGTTTCTTAATTCCCTCAGCTACAAATAGCCTGATGATACTTGATATATTAAATGTTCTGTCTATGTCCTCCAACTGCTACATCATGTTACTTGATGTTTTCCATTTCTTTAACTTCCATACATTTATCCACTGTTAGGTACTTGAGTATAATTAAGTTAATATTAATTATTTAATTTTTAAATTTATTCTTACTATGGTTATTATATTTATTATTAGAACTAGTTATCTTCAATCTATTATTAGAACAATTTATATTCTAATCTACATTGTAACATGACTTGTCAGGTCAAAGTCACAACCAACTATGACCATTTCCTTTCTTGAGCCATAGGCACTGCCTTCTTTAGTTTACTTTGTATCATAGCAATTGAATGTATATTTAACTAATTTCATTATTTGGATGTAACTACTGGACTGAACTGTCACAACAGTAAATACTATCATGACTTTAACTATCAAACAGTTACACCATGGTAGTGGCTGTGACTGTTCCTGCAATAACTGAAACTGTATGATAATTCACTGTCAAGGTTTATATATGTTATAGTTAATACGAAAATTGCTTCACTGATCCTACTTGTACTATCAACTTTCACTCCAGAGCTAGTGTGATAGTACAATGATACTGTTACAGTTATAACTCCCCTAGAGCGGTGAAAGATAGATTTTTGAGGCTATGGGTGGGTAATTTTGATTAGGAGAATCTGCAGCACTGTTTATCTCTGACATTAAGGAATTTATGAAATTTTAATTCAAATACTATAAAAAATTATTTTAACATCTAAAATCACAAAATATTTAAATCATGTTTAAATGGATTTAAACAACATGCTATTCATTAATAAAATATAGTAAAATTCAAATGAATATGTAAAATAATTGAATCTATAAATTGTATTGTGAGGAGATAGTTGGTTGTGTATAATATATATGAGAAGATAGTCGGGGGTGTAGTCAATGAGAACACAAATAAGTTAAAACTTATTTATTAGTGCCAATGTTTCAGCCAAAATTTCTAGCCTTCATTTGTGCTAAGAACAAAAAAACAAGATAACAACCAATAAATAAAAGGATATATAGAATGATTAGAAAATAATTAATACTATGGATGGATAAATACTGTTAACACTGTTAAATAGTGCTATTTTTTATATCTATATTTTGTTTAGCGCAACAATTCACATTTTTATATTTTTTATATAATATTTCTATCATCTACATAGGTATAAAAATAAATTTTTAAAACTTATTATATGTATTATTATTATATAGATATTCATTAATATATTATCTAATTAACAATTCATTAATTGAGTTTGTTATGTAAATTATTATACTTATTAAAGTTTATTTTGAACTATTTTTAAATGATTTATTGTCTATATTTGGTTAATCTGCATTAGCCTGTTGATGTGAGATGTGTGTATATGTGATCTTATGAATTTTAATCAGGATTGAATTTTTAGATTGACGAAAAGTTGACTGACAAGTTATTTAGTCCTGTTTTATTGCTTTGTTTGAACTTTCTCAATAATATAACAACTAACAATATATTTTGTTAATATAAGCAATAAAAGCTAATCCAGATTTATGTTGTAGATTTAGTGGACAGAAGTAAAACACCTCGGATGCCATGGCACGATGTCGGAGTCATGGTCCAAGGACCTCCAGCGAGGGACTTAGCTCGCCATTTCATTCAAAGGTGGAATGCGGTCAAGGTAATTATTTTTTTATTTTAAAATTTCAAATGTGATATTATTTTTTTGTAATTTGTTCATTAGGTGTAAATCAAAATAATTTTTGCAGGCTGAGAAGTCAAAGCTGAATCCGCAGTATCCTTACCTTCTTCCTAAATCCTACAGGAACTTTACGGAGTTCATCATCCCTGGTGTCAAACAAAACAGGATTAATTGCCAGGTAAAGGGACTTATCTTACTAATTTGCTTAACAGTTTAGATTGTTCATAACACTCACCAAGAGTACAGGAAAATCCAGTTGTTACAATATACACAACTTTTTCTTTCAAATTTTATATAAAAAAATTATATATACTTACAGACCATATATCATGCATGTTTCGAAAAACAAAACAAAAATAGTGCTTATATTTATTTTTTAATATATAATACACCTTAATATAGATATATTAGAAAAAAAAAATAGTTTACTGTAATAAGACAGTTTCATCATAATTAAAAATTTCTTCACCTGAATAATCATCTTGAATATTAGGGCAAACCAGTTAAACCAGAGATCCTTAGCTCCAGGAGGTTCAGTTGCAAAAGATATTTTTGATAAGACAATTTTGATATCTTAGAATCCATGATGGGTTGGGTTAGGTTTGAATTTTTTTTTCAGCATAATTGAAAATTTGTACTTATTCTTTAGCAAAATCAGACTTCTTTTTATTCTTTATATTTTTATGTTCAAATATTTTTTACAAACATTTTTTAAAGGTAATGGGAAGCCAGTTGGTTGGAATGTAATGGTTAAATTTAGAAAAATTCAAAATAAAGGAAATCAAGAATATTACTAACACTATCAGAAGTCTTCTTAGTAGACTTTATCTGCAATTTGCTTTAATAATTTTAGTTATAAATCATTTTAAGTTGCTTATTAAAAAAAAAATTCTCAGAGAAAATAATATGATGCTTTCTACAAAAAAAATTGAGGTTAAATTGTGATAGTTTTAACAATAAGGTTTAATATCTCTGTTCTAAAAATATTTTATTATGTGTTATATTATTAATGTGTTAATATTGTAAATAACTGAAACAAGCTTTTTAATTGTTGCTGTAGTTTCTGCTATTAATTATTTCACATACCTTCCTAATTTATTTATTTAGCCTGGAGTCCTAGCCCTGTACCAGCGATGTATATATTTTAAATATCTAATAATTAATTAGAAATTGAAAAAATAAATAGTATATTTATATCTTAGCTTTTTATTGTCAATTATCATTATTGTGTTATGTAGTCTAATGCAAATCGAAAAGTTTTCAATGAAATATTGTTTAATTTTTTTTTTTAAATAATCTAATAATTAACTGGAATTATAAGCAATTTTTTCAAAATAGTAATTTATTTTTAACATAACATTTTATATTTATCTGTTTATAATTATTGTTATTTTATTTGTTTACTGTTTTTTTAGCAATAACAAAAATTATTATGGTTCCTATGTATTATATAGACTTAGTAAAATATTAATTATTATTACTAATCCAAAACCCAATAAATATGCCCAGCTACAAAATGGTTGGGACTCCTGCATTATAATAATTAATAATAATTTTTTACAGATGCTTTTTGTCATTTTTATTTTTACTGATTAAAATTTTATTTATTTGTATACACTAATATATTTGTGTGCTAATAACTAGATAACACTTATCCTTTGCATTTTCCTCATTTCTTTCTAGTGCCTCTCATTTCCAGACAGCTCCTCGTCACGTTTTCTTCATATCCTTTTTTCAACTTAATTTGTTGGTCCCTTCCCTTCCTTACATCTCTTCTTCGATAACAATTAATTTTTTGCCTGGTCCATACCAATCTTCTTCCTGATCAGATGTCCAGTCCTAGTCAACTTTCTTTGTTGAACTTTTTGAATGATATAAAACTAAAAGTAAAATATTATTTTTTTCAAAACCAAACCGGGTTTTAGGTTGTGCGATCTATTTCGCACTGGTCTTGTGGGGCGCTCGACCCCGAGTTTTGGGAAGGTAGCATCCATGAGGCTTACGTCGATATCATTAGCAAAGCAGAACACTACATTTATATAGAAAATCAGTTCTTTATAACTGGAGGCCTTGTTAAGAATCAAGTTGGAGACGCTCTCGTCAAACGGATACTTAGGGCTCATAGGTATGTTCTCATCTTCACTATCATCTGCCTTAAAAAAAATTTTTTTGTAATCTTTAATTTTTATTTATAAAAGTGATATATGAAGGTTGAAATTTTTGTATATTTTGTTTTTTTAATAGATTTGTTCATCTATAAGATCACTTTTCCTGATCTCACATTATTTCTTACAAAAAAGTTGCATGTTATTTTATTTTGAAAATCATTAGGCCTTTAAATGGTCATCATCAAATCATTGTCTAGTATGATTCTGGAACATAATTCATTTATATAATGTTTAAGAATGATCTTTGTCACTCTTCGACTTGCAATTTTTAGTTTGTATCAATCAGTGTTGAGTTTTTCTGATGCTTATTATTTTATCGTGTAGATCCTCAGCATTTCTTCTTCAGTAATGGCTCTTTCAATGATAGCTATTCTCTTTTCTTGAAAGACACTATAATAGTCTTTAAATTGTTTATCAGAATATATTACAAGTTTGCTCTGTATATGTTGGGCTAAAAACCTCAACTTTAGATCTATCTCTTCATTGCCTAATTGTAGATATCACCACTGTTACCAACATATGAATCGTTCAATTCAATATTATGACTGAAATATACCGAACTAATCTCCTCCTCCCCGCCCCTCTGTCACCTTAAAGCCTGTTCACTGTTCACCCCGAACATTTGGAAAATTCCCTATACATTTTTCGTAACCTAAGGTCCAGATTCTGCACTCTTATCAGTCTCATAAAAATCACTAAGGGATGCCTATGGTAATTGTGATTTCCGATGTCTTCTTTGAATCAGCTTTATCAGATTTATCTTTTGTTTCGGTTTCTCTAATCTTTTATAGTTTAGCTGATGTTATGATGTATAGCTGATAGCTGGTTTTTTTAACTTATGACCCTTCAGTACACAGACTATGTTTACTAATATTTACTTACAGCCTTAACCACTTACTTGTTCCCTTATCGAACAAATTCATATTTTTGAACTATACATTGTTTAGGAGTGAGTTTAACATATCAAAATAGTTTTTTAAGGATTGTTTAATGAATATTTCATTGAAAGCTCTGTATCATAACACTATAATGCCTTCTACACATCTTAGTACCTCTCTCATTCTCACACTTAATTCAATTTTTAATATTTGCTACATTATGTTAAAGCTAACATGCTTTTGCTAACTTGTGATCTTGCCAATTTTAACTAAATTACTGATGCTATTTCTCTACATTTTTATGATTTCTTACAATGTTGGTAAATTTATGGTCCCTTATAACACTTTGTGGAAATGTAACAATATGGCGTTATTCAATAAAATAGAATCTAAAAGTTATTTTTAATTTATTGTGTTCATTACAATAACATTTTGTGGAAATTTAACTATGTGGTGTTATTAAATAAAATAGAATAAAAAAAAAACAAAAAAACATTTGAAGTTATGTAAAGTAATGGAAGCTCAAAACACTGGATACGAGGAATATGTACAGCAGATAGGAGGTAAGAGAGGCTAATTCCTTCTATAAATGCAACAACTTATCAGGAACTGGGAGGCATGGCTTTGCTGGATTGAGGCTCTTTGAAACTAGGAATGGCATAAATAGAAAAATAAAGAAAAAGAAGTTGTCACTTCTGTTCCCTTGACCATTCATTTGAACCTCTTGATAACCTGAGATAGATACTTATTTCATTAAATATAAATAATCAGTTGTAATCCTACAACTTAAATTTCAAAGGTTCTTTTTTTTTTTGTTTTGTTAAAACTTTATTATTTTTCTTTTCAGGAATTTATACTCTTTATGTTACTCCTTTATTCATTGTGTCATCTGAACCACATTTCAGGCTCTTATGCCCATTATCAAGTTCTAAAATAAAAATATTTACAATTAACATACAGTTAAGGGTGTATATATAGTTAATTATTAAATTATTTGTATGTAAATGTGTAGATAAAATAAATTATCAACAAAGCAATGTAAAATTTGTTTATCATGACTGCATGTTCATTGTAAAACCGTTGATTGTAAATATTTTTATTTTCGAACTGAATAGTGAGCAGAAGAGCCTGACATGTTGTTCAGATGACATAATGAATACAGAAGTAAAATAAATGG
This sequence comes from Halyomorpha halys, assembly GCF_000696795.3. Taxonomy (NCBI): domain Eukaryota; kingdom Metazoa; phylum Arthropoda; class Insecta; order Hemiptera; family Pentatomidae; genus Halyomorpha; species Halyomorpha halys. The sequence goes on along the minus strand of NW_027114407.1, from coordinate 1,827,313 downwards.
TATAAATTCTTGAAAAGAAAAAAATAAAGTTTTATACTTATTTCAATTTTCTTCTTTCAAAAAAACAAGTTTATATTGAGTAATATGAATACAAGTACATAATGGACATTTAAACAGTATGTAAGTTTTAAGTTGTTTCATTATTTTTTCTATTATACATTTTAAACACTTTCTGAGGATTAATTTTGATGATAGTATTATGTACTGACATATTTATTACATATATAGCAGATAGTCTCATTTGCATCAACCATTGCTATTTACAGTTTGCTGTAATTGAAAAACAGCCATGCCCTATTTCACAATTATTTTTTTGTTTTTATTTTCAAAACTGCCTAAGAGGGAATGAAAATGATTTGTGGAAAAAATGTTACTATCTTAGCTATTTTATTTCATTGATCATACTTTTTTTTTTTAAATTACTTATACTTAAATTCTTGATTGAATCAATTATTCTTCATTATTTGGAAATGAATAACACTACAATCAACTTTAGAACAAAAAATGTATGTACAAACTGCCTTGTTTGTATAATATTTAAATTATAGTTTTTATATTCTATTTTAGAGAAGGGACTCAGTTCAGAGTTTATGTTATTCTGCCTCTTTTACCTGGGTTTGAGGGAGAAGTCGGAAGTCCTAGTGGCACTGCACTTCATGCTATTACCCATTGGAATTATGCATCTATTTGCCGGTAAACTGACTCCTTTAGTAATTTTAATTTTATTATTATTTTTCTTGTAATATAAATAAAATGATTTTACAGTGGTAAGTCTTCACTATTGCATCGATTAAAGAATTCTGGTATAGCCGATCCTTCAGAATACATTACGTTTCATGGTCTCCGTAATCATGCAGAATTGAATGATGCACCAGTAAGTAAAAGTCTTACTAGAAATGTATATTTATATATTTTATTACACCAGATTATGATTTTACTTATTATACTTTTACTGTTAATTATTTTTTGGGATAGCATACTATTCTTACATCATGTAGCATTTGCCAGTCAATTTAAACTTTTTGTCAGCCTATTTTTCCTTTTTAAATATAATTATACTAGAAATTAGCTTAAGTTGAATTTAAAAATTTAATAATTATTAGGCTGCTTTGAAAAGATTATATTGATTGTGAAAATGATAATAAAAATTAGTGAATTTATTTTGCTTGTTTAGGTGACTGAACTAATTTATGTACATTCGAAACTGTTAATTGCTGATGACAAAGTAATGATATGTGGCTCTGCCAATATTAATGATAGGTCTTTACTTGGTGTCAGAGATTCAGAAATAGCTGTTGTCATTACGGTAAGTGCAATTTTTATAATTTACTGTAGTTAACATTATGTGACTAGCATTATTATAGTAAAATTGAAATTATCTTGTTAATTCATCCATATATTTTTAGGATGAAGATTTCAAACCTGGAATCATGGCTGGGAAGGAATACATGAGTGGCCGATTTTGTGGTTCTCTTAGAAGATCACTTTTTCGAGAACACCTGGATTTATCTGGTCCTAAAATAAAAGATCCTGTCTGTTCTGAGTTCTATCACGGTATATGGAGGAAGACTGCAGAGAAAAATACAAAAATTTATGAAGAGGTTAAATTTTAATAATTAGTATTTACTGTATTAATTGAAATTATTATGAGTTGGTTTTTTCCCATATGTGTTCTTAATCTGTTAACTTGATTCAATTTTTTTTTTTAATGTATTACAGGTTTTTCGATGCTTACCATCAGATGAAGTAAAATGTTTTGATGATATCAAAAGCCATTTCAGAGTTCCACTCACTAATACAAATCTAGGTGCTGCGAAGGAACTTCTTCAAAAGATCCAAGTAATGATGAAAAATAAATAATCTATAAATTTGTATCTTTAGAATATTAAATTCAGAACATTTAACAGTAAGAAATATTGTCATAACATATTGTATATTATATATATTCCATGGTCTAAAAGTAATTAATTACAGATGCTTTTATACTTTTTCTTTTTCTTATATATTTATACATATTTTGAGTTATTCAAAAGAAAATTATCGTTTTAAAATAATCAATGTTTTGAGGAATTTCTGAAATTAGCATGCTCAGTAGAACTTTTCAGCTTTATATAATAGTATAATAAAAAAAATAAAAATAAATATGAGATATTGCCTCCTTATAAATTTATAAAGTATTAATTTCCAATAAATGATAAATTTCAATAATTAAGAAGATGGAACTTATTATTTTTTTACTTTTTATCTGAAAAAATTACAGTAATCCTTTTTTTAATTAAATATCTGAGTATTTATTGCTTCCAATAGATATACTGAAGGTTCCAGAATCCAGAAAGGTATCATTCAATTATACCTAAAGAAAAAATTTAAATTTTGTAATTTTTTGTTGACATTAGGTATCCTAAAAAGTAAATAGGTGTCTTATCTCTAAAGCAGGTCATGGACGATTAGGTCCGGTTTATTCCAGATAAATTATCATCAATTACACATTCACTTTTAAATTTATTAATACTGTATGTTTATTGACTTTTTATCAATCGTAATAAGGAGAAAATACAATAATATTTGTTATAAAAATAAAATTCAATATGATTTATATTTATCTCCATTTCCTTACTTTTTTTATTTTTGGTACTGTTCCTATATGTATTTTTCAAAAATCTGTTTGATTTTAAAAGATTAATCGAACTCGTATTCAAAACACAAAAATTTCTTAATCTTTCATTAAAATGTTTTGGCCTAGCTACCCATCTTCAAATCTAAAGAGGCATTCCTTAATGTTCCAATATATCATCCATATTAAGGAATTTTAGTTTTCCTGCTTAGGACCAAAATTAACATTGTTATTAAACAAATATAATATTTTTATGTTTTTATTCTAATGTATAAGTTACAAAATATTCTCGAATAAATAATTAAGATATAATAATTTTTGGTAAAAAGTCCTTTAAGCTTTTAAAATGGAATAAATATAATATTTTTGCTATTGAGGAGATAGAGATAATTTATTTATTTTTTTTATTTTACTATGAATTGTTTTAATTTCAGGGGTACCTGGTCATGTTCCCTTTGGAATTCCTAAAAGATGAATCCCTTACTCCAAACCCAGGTCGAGTTGAAGTACTTCTTCCAACCTCTGTTTGGACATGAAATTTAATACACAAGCCTCAAGTTTCTCAAGTTAAAGATAATCACTGAAGGTTCATTTTCATGATGACAGTTATTACAACAATTTCAGCAGAAATCGATGCTGCCAATGCAATTGTGTAAACTGACATACTACTAGGTTTTACATGATATTTAACAGTACTTGTCTCACGTACCAGTGTTGATCAATGTAATAATTACACTTGATTGTGAAATTTTGCACCTTATAACCTTTAAATTTTCTGTTTGTCATTTGTGCATGGTGATTGTTGTTGTTTATTGGATTTAATCATCAGTTTTTATCATTCATTCGCCATGTTAAAATGTTAATATTAGAACAAACACTGTCACACTATATCACTGTTGTGTTAATACTACTATAAAAGAATACTGTCATCCTGGACCTGGACTTTTATCGATAATGTAAATAACCAATGCAGATTTCCACAATTAAGGATTATTCATTATTTATTTGACAATGTGATTTAACCATTAAATTAGAGTGCTAATTAGAGTTTTATACATCTCTAAAGGATTAGTGATTAGCTTTGTCTTGACTTGTTTGAGGTTTTTACTAAATCTTAGAGCATTTAATTTATAAAGAGTTTTCACAGGATTACATTTTATTTCAATGATGCTGTGTTCATAATAATTGGATTAGTTTAGGGAGCTAGTGCAATAGGAAGCAATAATATTTAATTCCATGCATTTATCTTTATAAAGACATTATTTTATTATTATTATTGAAATTATAACATTAACATAGTAAATGAATAGTAAATATTGATAATGTAGAAGAAAACCAGCATGACTCAAAAATTATTAAATTTTAACTTTTGCATAACTATAATTAAATTTTTATATTGCCGATGATATCACACATATATACTTCATGAACTTACCCACCCATTGAAAGTTAATTTTTGAGTTGTGCTAGTTGTATGTTAAAATAAAATATATAGAAATGGATGTGGAGGTTGTCCTCATTGCCAAGGTCTAATTATATGATTCTACTTTAGTTTAATTATTTGAATTCTAGTGTTAGGTTTTAGAATTGGCCATGTGTGATGGTTGTGTTTTTTAAAGTTTCGTTTCATTATTTATACATTACCAATATTATTTTATTGTTGTATATTTTTAAATATATCTGTAGATCAACCCGATCTTATGATATCTATTTCTCTTATAGTTTTAAGAATATGTTTAGATACAAATAGTTTTATTAATTTTGCAGTTGTTTTACCACCTCGCATTGCTTTAAAGTGATATAAATAACTTTTTATGACAGTATTATTGTCTGTGAATGAAATATTATTTAGTAAAATATTGCTCTGACCTGAAATTAAATTTTTAATAATTATATTTTTGTACTTAAATTTTGTTGTATTTTTTAATTGTTTAAATATTAGCAATTTAAATTTATTTTAGAATGAAAGCAGTGGTTATCCTAGATCTCCCTCATCGTGAACTTTAATGCTAAGTATTATCGTTCAAAAATCCTGTTTTAAAAACTATTGTACTGTTGAAATTTATTTTGGTTGTATTTTATAAAAATATTTAATTTGAAAAATGCTGTTTTATGGCATAAGAAGAAGTTTTAATTTTGATATTATTTATTGAATTCCTTTGTGTTGACTATATTTATTGTACATTCTAAGTTTTTTTTTTAGTATAGTTACCTATGGAAAGTTAGTCATTGAGAGTATTATATTATTGAATAAATATAGTTTGTTTTAGAGAAAAGTTTTACTTTATCAATAAACCTACCTATTTATGATGAATGTAATCGATCAAAAAATGTATTTCAGGAAAACATTTCACCTATGTAATTACATATATTTTATTTACACAATGGGACAATATTTTAGACAATTTAGTCTATTTTGAAATCCAATTTCCACAACCAAATATTATATGATCAACAAATTTTTATTAACATAATTATTATTATTATTGAATTAAAATGTTATAACAGTTGCAATATTTTACACCTTAAATAGCAATGATAAGAAACTCATACTTAGGATAACATACGTGCTCCATCATACAATTATGTACATGCATCCAAAATTATACTTTGAGGTATCAGTTTCACTTCATTAGGAATTTTTACTTATTTGAGTGAAAAAACAATCGAAGAAAAATTCCATCAAAACTGCGATCAACTGATAGTTAAAAATGACTTATTCTTCTTCTTTGGCATTCTTCCCTTAGATGGACAGGTTAGGGACTAAAATGAGGAATTCAGTGGTTCTCCTGAGATCAGAAGCTTTCTCTGTGCCTTGGTTAAAGAGGGCCTAACTTCTCTGCTCAGAAAAGAGCCTGAACGTTAGGTCTATGTGCACAGCACTCTGTTAAGCTCCTCTGCGCTCATTTAGCAGACTGGAGCCTATGCTTGTTGTACCCTTAGTTGTTGCATTTATGGTCGATCCCAGTCCACTGGTCTTATAATTTGTTTTTATGTTTTAATGGGGAAGAAATTTGATATGTTCTTTTCTTTTAATTCCAGAGATGGTAAGGACTATTTGTGGTTTCGATGATTCAAGCCAGGAAGGGTTGTTTTACATCACTGTTATTGTCCTGTGAACACCTGTCCTGGTTTTTGTGGATTTCAGAAGCCAGCTTTGAAGTGATGTGCAAAATACTTTGCTGTTTTATTTGGTTAATATTTCTTTCTGCCATCCTTTTTTGAAAGGGATATTTTAGGAAGGATTTTTCTTTGTGTGTAGGAGTGTAGGAGTTTCATATCTCTCCTATCTTCTATTGAGGGAAGTTTGGTAAGGGCGTCCATTTTGCCAATTGGTGCAGACTTCACTGCTCCTTATAATCCTTAGTCCCTGATTTTGCACTGTTGAGATTTTCTGAAGGTTTGAGGTAGGAGCTAATCCACTCTCATTCTCCTAAATGAGCTTGATACAGCCAGTTCTTGACCCTTATGAATAGACAGCTTGATATGAGGTTTGTGAATCTTGGGACAAGCTTAATGCTAAGGAAAGTTGGGCATTCATCCTTGTCTAGATTTTTTTAGTTGAAGTTCAGATCAAGGGCATCCACTATATTGGTTGAGAGGCTAATGATTGAGTAGTTAGTTTTGGATAGGTTAAAGGTCATAGTCCATGTTTCGGTTCACTGGCAGAGACTTTTCAGTTCCATTTTCACCCGGTCCTTCACAGTGAGTATAGAATGATGTCATCTGTGATTGGGGACACTTTATTTGGTAAGTCTTTGATAATGGCGTTTACGAATATTAGGAATAGTACTGGGGAAAATATTCCTGGGGCACACCGTTTTTTAATTTCCTTGCCTGGCTCATTGCGTTTCATGTGTTTACTGAGGCTTTCTGATCCTTAAGATAGTGAGCCATATGAAGACTTTTACAAATATTCCCCTGTTGGGACCATTTAGGATTTAGCCTTCTGTTCTCCTAGCACTAGGCAGATCTATACCTTCTTCGACCTTACAATAATACAGGACATGTACATTTTGAGGAGGTTCCTGCAGATGTACCATTTGACCTCCTTGAAGTTCCACCTAGATAAAAGAGATTCTTCAGGTGCTGGGAAATCCTTGTCGCTTCTTCGAAATTAGTTTGCCACTAATAGCTTAGGTACAGCATCAGTTGTCTGTCAACTATCAGGACAAATTTTCGGAGGATTTTGTCTTCAATTTTTTGGTGCTCATCCTGTAAAGGTATATCCTTTATTTTGGCCAACGCGATCTTTCATGAAGACCTAACAATCTCCAGATTGAGGTAGGTTTCCTGGTTGCAAACTGTGTCCATAACCTCTTCTTAGATTTGATAATAAGGGAGAGCTTTTTATTTAGCTGGTCTTCCGCATTAGTAGGTTCTTTTTTTTATTGATCTTGTTAGTAAGGCATTTATCCAATCTCCCACCTCTAATCCTGATTCCACGACTCGTGAAAGTTGGAAAGTTTATCACCGACAGCTTGGCAACGGCCCGACCGAGCAGGGCCAGGAGCTACACTTGCTCGCCGGGAATTCACAGGAGAAGCACCTCTATTTATTATTATTTTGTTCAACTATAGCCATATCAGCGATGAGACCATCTGAAACCTTCTTCGATTGAACTCCTCCGTCTTCAATGGTCTTTGAAGTACCTTCACTGTGGTTAACATCAGTTTGATGGTTGTTAAAATTTAATACTGTAATGATTCTAAAATTTAAAATTTGTTTGGTGAATGTCATAGTAGATATCCTTACAATTTTCAAAAATATTTTTAATTATAATTAAAGTTTAATTCATAATTCATTAACAATAAATATTTAATGTGAAACTTTATTTTTTTCTGATATAACTTAAAACCAGATTGATGCTTTGTAGGAAAAAATGTTAGTGAAATTAATTTAATATAAACATAAACATAATATTCTTGTAATATCGAAATGGAATATAAGCAACTATATTCCGATATTATTTAATCGAAATATCAATATTTTGCTTAAAAAGACTAGAAAATTGTATAGAATAATTAAAAATGGAATATCGATATTTTATTTGGATAAATAAAATTTATTATATTTATATTTATTTTTCCTTCTATTACAGTATCCTTTATGACACTAACATAACATTTAAAAAACATTATTATTTTTTTCTCCTTACAACAAATGTATTATATTCTATGAGTAATGTGAGAAACCAGATTCAGTCCTGAGTTCCAAATTCTGGTTGCTGGTTCCATGGTTCATCAATCCGATTGATGGACAATGAAAAACTGCCCATTCGATACTAACTAATAATATTAAAACTAAAAATTATTGTTTTAAGTAAATTTTTTTTTTACTTTGCTAATGAATTTTTAAAAAAAGGAGTAAAATCGGAGCGATAAAAAATTGGAAAAAAAGAGGTTAACCAAAATGGAAAAACCGACCTGTTATTACCACCCGATTTATAGTTCTCTTCCCATTTTTTTTCTCTTTATTTATATTCGTTTTAAAATGTATTATTTTAATATCACCATACTATAAGCCCAATCATTGAATAACTTCGAACTTTAATACTCACTATTGTGATATCACCAGAAGTTGTTCAGTTGTTTTAATTTTTTTTAAGTTTCTCAAACTGTTCATGAATTGTTCATTCCCTAAAAACGCTCGTTTCACTCTATCATACATTATCTTTTCATATTATATTCAAATATTGCAATTGTTATGGTCAATGAACTTACTAATTAATAATGTAATTGGATTAATATTCTCATTATATAATACTTCACATTTTTTTATAGCTTATTTAGGCCACTGCTATGTTTCTAATTATAGTTTTAGGTAAAATGTTAAGTATGCTTCTTATCTAATTACAATCTGAGTGGTTCAAAAGTTTTGCTCTAATGAGATTATTTGATTTATGATGAGATTCTTCATGGCTATTCATAGCACTGCAACATTTAATTACTCTTATATTATCTTTTTTTGTTTGAGATGGACCATTTATAGATTTCTGGTATGTAGAAATGTAGTGAACTGAGGAACTGGTTTTGAATAAAATGTAAATTATTCCAATATGAAATTTGAAAATTCATGATAATTAATTTGTAAATTATTGAAGCTTTTTTTTTTTTTACATTGTAATTATTAGATTATTTTTATTGGAAGAAGATAGTTGTTTTTCTAGATGTAACCATTTTTTAAAAATTTGATTACCTATGTGGTATTTAACATTTGTTTACTGGTCGAAATGTTTTTTCCACCAATGGGCTCTTGCTGTTTATTGCAACACATGCTTGCTTACCAATAAGGTCATGTAAATAACTAAAAAAAAGATTCTTGGACAATTCCTTATTATTGCTTAGCAATTAGGTTTTAGTATTTTATGGAGGAAATATTGTTAGTATTATATAAATAATATAAGTATTAATATATACTCTCAAAAGAATGATGAAAGCAAACTCACATATATTTTTATTTTATTAGTAATAAAGTATAAGTTTTGGCTTCTTCCATCGATACATCAGGTACATGAAGCTGTCCTTGGCCTGCTCAGCTGCTGCCAACCATTTCTCTCAGTCTTTTGTATGTATAACAAAGATTCTTCCTCACTGCATCCTTCTATTGGCCATTTGGCCTACCTTGTGGAGGTCCATCACCTAGGTACGGTATATGTAAAACCTACTGAACATTCTCTTATCCAAGCCATTTTAATTCTTCTATCTTGATATAAGAAATGCTGATTTCCTTTGAAGTGAAAACAGTCCCCTGTTTTTCCTTTGTCTCCGACAACTATTCTCATTCAGGAATCCTATGATTTTCCTCTAAATTACTCTTTCAAATCTGTGTAGCAGGTTGATGCTTTTTTTAAGGGTTACGTTTCCCAACCGTATGTGATAATTGCTCTTATGAATAAAAATCCCTAAATATTAACATAATTTTTTTATTAACATGGTATGTTTTGAATTTTACTCTATAGATGCTTTACAGTGGTTTTCATTTTTTAATCTCTTGTATTTAGTGTTACGGGTGTTACGGTGTTACGGGTGTGTCGTTCATTGTATTTATTTGTTGTATTTAAAAGTTTATTTTATGATACAGTGAATTTTCTTAACTAGCGCTGTTGTTTGTTTCGAAATCTGCTGGGTTTAAAGACCTCGGCAGTGTGAACTTCAAGAGAGAAAAAACTGACATTTCAGAGAAATGAATAGTAAGTTGGAGGTCACTTTAATTCTTATTTTATTGATTTATCTTTATTCCTATAGAAGAAGATCATATTGAAAAATTTCTTATATGCTTCATTTCATAAATATATTACATCATGTGTCATAGTTTATGCAGCTCATAAAATTTCATATTTATTAATTTTATTTACTGTAAAGGCTTACTGGATATTACCTTGTTCTAAATCTGACACCTAACTTTTAGCTGTTAGTTTCATTACAGTTAATAAATACTTATATGAAAAAAACAATTGAAATTTTAATAAGAGGATATGTTTTACTTTATTTTAATTTTCTCTGAATGAACATTACCTGTGTGTGTGTGTGTGTGTGTATATATATATTACAGATAGAATGCTATATAACAATGATTAAGCGAATTTTGGTTTAAGCTTTTATGACTGAAGTATAAAAGAACAATATACATTAAAACCATAAAAGAGAATAATAAATAAAAAAGACTGGAAGATTATTGATTGACTGTGTGTATAGATGAACGGAATATGGTCCGGGTGCGGAAAAAAAACTCAAATAGTAAATGATTATACTATTTTTATTGAGCCAACGTTTCGCCCCACGTTGCAATGCTTCGTCAGGGCTAAAAAAGATACAAACACTTGACATAGTTACAAAAAAAAGAACAGGAAAAAAACAAAACATAAGTGGATGTATTTTAAAGAAATTAAAATACTTATTGTATCTTTTTTAGCCTTGACGAAGCCCTGCAACGTGGGGCGAAACGTTGGCTCAATAAAAATAGTATAATCATTTACTATTTGAGTTTTTTTGACCACACCCGGACCATATTCCATTCAAATAAAAGAGACGTACTATAAAAAACATAAAAGAGGTAACAAAACAAGTGAGAATCAATAAATATTTAAAATTTTATAATTTGAATAGAAGAAAGATAGGATCTTTCAAACTAAAGATGACGGAGTTGGGCCTAATCTCCCACTGCATCATGATATTTAGATAAATTAATGATTGTTAATGAGCATTGTTATGACTCATTTAATTTTAAAAAAATCTAAAATGTTCACATTTATAAACATTGCTCGCTTTTAAACATTGAAGTTTTTAAAAAGAAAAATCAGTTCAAATTAAAATTTAAAATAAGTATTTTAAATATTTAATGAAATTAAAATTAATTTTAATTTCAACAAAAGTGTTATTCAGTCATAATTATTTTGTATTTAGTATTTACCAAAACTTAATTTATCTTGTTTAAAATCAATTTATTGAAGAGGATTTTTCAATCACTTACATTCATATAAATATATTTTTGCTATGCAATTATACTTATTAGGTATGTTTATTAATAAATATTTTATAGGTTATTAAATTAAAAAATATATCACTCTCGAACTGATGTGAAATTATTAAAATAAATGTTTCCCTCACAAAATTAGACATTTGCTCTTTGTCCCCTTTATTAATTGGAAGATATTTACATTATGACTGTTTTTAGTTTAAAAGTAGGATTTTTTAATGTGTGAATGTTGGATGAGTTTGAATGTTATAAAGGCATTTTTGTATAAAAATCAATTAGGCAAATTAGACTTAAAATAATTTTATTTACAAAATAGTACAGTTTTTTAAAAGTAAATTAAAAATTTTACGAAAATAAATAAATAAATAACATTAGCTCACTTTTTCAATTAGTGAGATAACTATTGTCTATGTTACACATTAATAAATATACATACATGTAATTTTTACACTTTATATCTCTTAACTAATAACATTTTTATTACAAAGATATTGAAGATCAATAAAAAACAATAAAACATTAGATTGGAATGTAGTCTTAGGCAAGTGTCATTTAAAATTACTGTATTTTTTAGTCATTTCACATAATATGCTGCCATATATTCATTAAAATAACATAAATACCCGTAATTTTATTTTACTTTTATGTGTTCTTATTGTAAGAAACACAACATTCAAATAATTCTAAAGGACTAAAGTTAAAAAAGTTCTGTATAACTAACCCAATTTTCAAATTTTGTTAGTAATTTTTTATTTTACTTTAACAAATTCATAACTTAACTATTCTCTAGTGATTTTAGTTGATAACTATAAAAAAACCTAATGTTTTCCTCACTCTTTAAAATAAATTTTACCAGAAAATCTTCATTAGTATTGTTATAATTTTTAAATTTTATAAAATATATTTTCTATGTTTTCATGAAGTTTTGGTCTCTCGTTAATAACTGACTTATTTATTATTCCAATATAAGGTGATGTGATGTTAAATTAGCAATTTCTCATTGGTAAATTAATCAAAATGTCCTGGCTTGTTTGAAATTTTTCTGTATAAATATTATAAATAATTGTTGCTACATTACCTTGTCAGAGGAAATATAATTTTTTCAACAATGAAAAAGGTATAGCAAAGGACTCAAGAAATAAGAAAATTAACATTTGAAAACCTAAAATTCTAGAAAATTGTAAAACCTAAGATTTAAAAATTTTGAAAATTCAATTAAATATGCCATCGAAAAATAAATAAATAAAAGTAGTAACCATTTCAGTCTGTTTTATCTCTAAAATTAATAATTAGTGTTCCATTAATGCTGGTCCATCGTCGGCATATGATGGTTGAAATGAGTCAGGTACGACATAAGGTTCGACAGCCTGCTAGTTGTCTTTGACACCGGTGATAGTCTGAAGCCATGGCTTGTAGTAAGTTGTCCTCATGTAAACTCCTGGTAGGTACGGTGCGGCACACTTTATACCATGTGATACTGTTCCAGCTAGAGCCCAATGGCCGTCAGGTCTTTCAATCATCAAAGGCCCACCACTATCACCCTGAAAATTTTAAAATACTGTATTATTAAGTCAATACTTTTAGTGCATTATAAATATTTGAAGTAATATTTTATTAAAACAAGCATTTTGACTTATAATATAGGTTATGAGGCTCATTACATCATGGTTTCAATCAGTTCAGCACCTTAACTGGCCAACTTTTATCTTATGTATAATCCTTTTTAGTTATCAGGCAAGAGACTTTACAGGCTGTTTGTACTTTTTCACCAGTATGGAGGTTACTTTTGAAGATTTAAGGGCTTAAAAAGCGGACTGACTATCTGATTACATATGAAGATCTGAGGAGAAAAACAGGATTTTTCCAATAATATCTAATATCTGTGAGAAAACAAATCTAAAAGTTTGACAACTCCTAAACAATTAAGTTTTTGTCTTCAAATGGAGGAGTTATCAGACAATTATTATTATTAATTTCTAAGTCCTAACTGTTCTTAAGAGTTCTTTAATTTGTGAAATTTACTCCTGCTTCTCCCAAAATTTTCTTTAGTATATATTTTTAAAAACTATTGGATTAGTATGATTATAATTAGCAATTATTAAATTTTTTTAATACTCAAAATGACGTAGATAGAAGGTGCTTATTATAAAGGTGGGAGGGAGTTATCTTTAGGTAACCAATATATTCTAACCATGGTGAGGGAGAGGGGGTTCAAGTTTTCATTTTGTGGGGTGCCACAGAAATATGAGTCATCTCCCCAAAGGTAACGTTAATGCTCCAATTCCTTTGACTACAAATGGCCTTCTATGTATTATATTATTAATTATATCATATAAGTTATATTAGTTTTTATAATCTGAAATAATTACCTCACACGAATCCCTTTGACCATTGGCATAACCCGCACAAATGAAGCTGTTCAGGATGGTTTTTGCATGTCCTGCAGTGTGGAACATTTCCTGACAGACTGCGTTTTCCATGACAGGGACTTGCACTTCTTGAAGGACGCTCGGCACTCCACCACCTTAAATACAAAATATTTTATTATTTATAATAATTAATTAAACATTCAATTTAAATAAGTACTTGATTTTCTTATATAAATATTATGTAAGTCTTTAACTATAATATAATTTATAATCTTAATATTTTCTTGAGACTGGTAATTCTTTAATAAATAACTTAAATACTATTCAGTTATAGTCTCAAAACTTTATTTCTTTTATTCGTCCAACGTTTCGGCCAATCCGGCCATCTTCAGGGACATCTACTCATTACCACTTTGCAAACAT
>NW_027114407.1:1802595-1811734 GCF_000696795.3 Halyomorpha halys | reverse complement strand
TGAAGGTACTAAAATTTCTAATTTACAAGAAAACCTGTATCATTGCTTTGTTCTAAAAGTACCCACATATGAAGAAAATTATTATTTTTCTTTTATATTTGGCAAACTCCATAAACTCCAAAAAAAAAAAAAGTAAATCTTTAACTCAAAAGGTTTTTGATTGATAAACAATAAATGAAACAGAATAATGTATTTTGTTTTGCAATAAAGTTATTCAAATGAAAAAAAAAAAACTGCAAAAAGTCTATTATCGTTCTGAGGGATTCTGAAATCTCTTTTGACAGAACTACGGAAATTTTTAGAAATATAGAATATTATAATATATTTAAACGAACATATAAACATTTAAAGTATTTTAATATTATTTAATGTAATGAAATTTATACAAAGAGTTCATAGTTATAAGTAATTTAGATTGAATCTGAAATAAATAATTTAACATACATTTAATCTTGGATTGTATGGTAATTGCACATATTATAAATAAAGATAATAATAATATATAAGAAAGCGAGAGATAATGTGTGTGTATGAATAAGGAAGGAAGGAAAGGAGAATAAGTAGAGGCTGTTCTAGGTCAGTCGGTCTGTAGCTCTGTCTACTTTCTCCTTTTCAGGGCTTTATCCTTCTTCTATATACACACGCTTATGCTTCACGATATGGATTCAGTGTACTTTTTTTTTAATTTTACATTTTTTATTTGCTCCGATTTTGTTTTATTATGGAATCATTAAAGTCAAATGAAAACTAAAATTGCCTGGTATGAAAACGCTAGTAATTTTTACGAACGTTCTACTTCAATACTTCAATGAAGATTAGCTTTGCCTAAGTCCGACTTGCTAGAAATGTTTACCCTAGTTAATCAGGTTAGTACTTGAAGATACAGTTTGTAGGTTGATTTAAGCAGTTTAATCAAAATTGTTAGAACAGTTTTTGAGAAAATTGTTATATCGATTATAAGTGGTATTTCCTGTAATTCGATTATAGTGAAAAGTTACTTTATCATCGGATTTCAGATTTCTCTCCATAATCCCTCTGTTTTAACCTTACAATATAAACAACCATTTATTATCAATCTAGTTGAACGTGTAGGGGTCTAAATTAATTGTTTTGGAATGGTACACTGTATCTATTGGGTTAGTATTTTTTACGCTACTGAAGTATGAACTGAGGATTTTTTTAGAAAAAAATTAATAAAAATGAGGATCCAACCAAAAATGCTTAAAAAATATAGAACTTAGATTTTTTTTTTGTACTCAAGCCATTCTAAAAAGTATAAATTAGTTGTGATCTGAAAACTTTTTTTCTTAAGGATTACTAAACTTACTCTCCCTTAGGTAGTTGAGAAAGTAAAATTACATGAAACTTCCGATGTTCGAAATCTTTCCAAGTTTTATCGGAATCGGCATTTACTTGGTCTTGTCCTCTTGTTAGCGAAAGTCAGTATCTTTAATCTGAGTTAGAGTTATTCGCAACGGAAAAGATTCTGTTACTTGTAAAATATGTTATCCAAGTTGTATTAGGGCTGAACTGCGGAGGCAATACACTCCCTCTACCAAGTCCAATAAAAACTAAAACGATTTAACTTCTGTAAAAGAGAAGTTAGGAGGAATAAAAAGTTTGGGGGAAGAAGCCTTGCCGGCTTTTCCATATGACACAGCAAACAATTCTGAAAGACCTTTTTAACTCCTTCAGTTCCGAGCTTTCTAAAAACAGCCGACGTTATTTTCAAGCGCTATGTCAATTTAGTCGATGGTTTTTTTAAAGCCTTTAGGGAAGATTATGTTAAACAAACTTGAAATATTCTTGTTCTTATGTAAACTGGACGGAATTGGTTTTAAATGTTTTCATTCACTTCAATTCAGTTTTCTCCAAGGTGCAAATAAAGTAACGACAACCATGGCAATGTCTTCGGAGATCGGAAGGTTGAGGGAGGATGGAGTGGGATGGGAGAGAGCTTCCCAAGACAAATTAAAAAAAAAATTTAATTTTTTTTATTAATTATTAGAAAAACTTTTTTAACAATAATGTTAAAAGCTTACATATGTTCATTCCGTGTGTAATCGTAATTCATATAGGGTATCCTACTCCACCACTTTAGTTTCTTCGCATTTCAGCCTACGTTTTTCAGTTCCATCATCCATATAGCTCTGTGTCTTGTGTATTGTTACTAGCTATCCCAATCTATATGCTATCAACTCTTTAACTAGAGTTTAAGAGTTTAATTTAATCTATATGCTATCAACACTCAACAAGTGTTTTATTTTTCTTTCCATGTTTCTGTTGCTTCCACTAATTACTTTACAATTATTCATACAATGTACGCCTCGGTTGCAACAAGGAACAATATGGTTCTCAGAACCTCGAGGTCCTTGAGGAACACCAGTGGGATGAAAAAAGAGGAAGAATAGGCTCAATTGTGATTCAGTCTGAATAATTCATCAATGAGATTGGAATGGATAGTGAGAAAGTTTGAAAGGATTAGGAATTGACGAAGTTTGTTAACAGTCCCAAGGGCTAGACCCAATCAAAAGCCTATGATATATCCAGAAATATTCCAGCGTAATATATACCACATTCTAATGAAGACAAAACAACGTCCAACACCCGATGACTACAGAATAGTGGAGTTAGGAATCCAAACGGGTGATCCAAGAAAATATTAAAAATTACTTTTTCCAAACACTGTAAGTAGAGAATAAATTATTAAATCAAAATAATCCCGGGGTGGTGTAGGAGATAATATGATCCTATAATAATATTTGGCATTAAGCAATCAAATACTGCTAGCATACTCAAGAAATCCAATGGAGATGCATTGCATGTTCATCTGGAAACAGCACAATTAAGATGCATGAACAACAGTTTTGTACGGAATTAATAATAGTCCAATTTTATGAGCGATAAAAACTGAGTTGCTCACGAACAGTTATTAGTACGGAGCTTTAGTTCAAAGTTCAATCTGTAGCATGCTCTCCTCTCTTTAACTTCCATTCCTAACATTACATTATCTCTGCACAAATACAATGAGATAGTTGCAAACAATTGTAGCCTACCTGCTAGTTTTACATTCAAATGGCCTCTACAGTGTTTTCTTTGGGTAATAAGACTCAGTTCAAAATCAATGGCAACCAGAAAATATAATTACTAAAATTGCACTAAGCCGATCTTAATTTTAAATTATTATGCATTATTTAGATCATTAGACTTTTTAGTGAAGTCTGCATAGCTGATTTAGTCTTTGGTTGTGTCTTCAACCTCTTTGTGAATTCTTCTTTTTAGTCAAAATTATTGTTGAACCTAAGGAAATTTTAACAATATGACGATGAAACCCAGCTTGTGAATCCCTAAATTCAAATCTTGTCCCGACTCGACTCCTACTATATATTATTCTCTACAGAGAAATCATTAACCATAAGATATTTTTAATTATATGTTCGTAATAGAAATCTGCAGAAAAAGAATAATTTTCTGTAAGTTAATCAATAATTGATTATTAGTTATTATATTCGACGTACATCATCGGTGTTATAATGCGCTGTAGTAGGTCAAGTTGTATAATTTTAATTCCACATTGAGAAAATACGTTGCATCAGAACTACAAATTAGTTACAAGAATACCAAGTATCGAACACAGTTTTTTTTCTATTACGATTGTACTACAGGAGATTTTACTTTCAACTACGCCATCAGCTGATCCAAAACATGTTTTTCCTTATTTGTTTATGTTTTTAATTTTTCATTTGTAGCGTCTCATAGTCGGAATTTATTTAGTTTTAATAAGCTACATATATAATTTTTGAGGCTGGTAGTTAAAAAGAACTTTTTATTATCTCAAAGGCAGCGTCTTGGCGAAAATATTAAATATTTGATAAATTATAAAATAAAATAGTAAAAGATATAAACGAGATAGGTAACGATGCAATACCATACTGAAGGATAACTACTCGAACTATCTATAAATAACTTTTGCATCAGAGTGATGGATGATAATGACGCAACAATTGGACCATGAAAAAGAACCAGAGTGGGTAGTCATAGGGGAGAAAGTGCTTTGTCTTGTCCGGCAGAGAAAAATCTTTTAAAATGGATAGAATGATGGATTAGACAAGCTATTTCTATACTGATATATAGGAGGCACTGACCTCTCTTCCTACCACTTTATGGTGCACTAAGAAAACAGCACTATAAAAATACAATAAGCCTTAAATTTATTATTATTTAGTTAAAACAGGTTTATTATTTTTGTTTTCATGTATTAAAAATTACGTTTTGAGGTTGCAGCCTGACATCAGAAAACAAATTCAAGTGGAATTAAGTAAAAGTTATATTCCTAGCAATTTAATATTAGACCAAATATAATGTTATTAATAATAATTATTGTAATATTATATTACAGTAAGGGGAGCCATATAATAATGAGAACAAATTCGGTAGATGGGGTGATTTTTTATGAATAAAAAAAATGGAATATAATAATAAATGGAATAATGTAATAAAGAACAAATAAAAAAATTCTCTCTATTTCCAATATTAGTCCTGAAGAATTTGAGGAAAAACTATAACTTATTCACTATAGATTTCACTTCTTATACCAATAAAATCAAATCTTCATCTTATCCAAAAATGGGAATATTTTACTATCTTAAATTGAACATTTCTCCTTCTCTACCAATTAATTTCCTTTTTACTTTCCTACTAGGTAAGGAGAGTATTATCTTCGGGTCATAATTTTGATGTGCAATTTTTATCGGATATATGGAGGTTTCAGAGGCCCCTTGTTTGTTGTTGTGACAATTTGTTTGGCGACTCATCTGTTTATTTACTGAATGGTGGACCGATTTTGTTGCTTTTTTTTCTGTCTGTGTGCGAAAAAGATTACGCTGTTCTGTACACAATAACCGAAAAACTATATTTTATGGAAAATAACAAATAGGTATAATTACTTAAAATTCTCTATTAAAATTTTTAACTAATTCGGAACAGTATTAGCAAAGATACGGTGTATTGGACTCAGCAATCGTGTTTTTGGGGGCGACAGTAGTAGCATGGCAATGCGCCTGTCTACTTCCCTAAAGGTTGTGGGTTCGAGCCCTGGCCCCATCCGTGTTTTTTTTTTTTCAAGCATAAAATTACACAAAACTCACTCACAGCCTCCCCCGGGCATTTGTGAGGCCCGCTAGCCAATGAGTAGTACTCACAAAAATGGGCGTGGGAGTGACGAACCTACCCTATGAAAAACCACGTCAGGAAACGCGCGATGTATTTCCTCAGTACATCACCCGAGGCCTTGGACCTCCACGGTCTGTCGCGCCTATACTATAATAATAAAAAAAATCATGTTTTTTGAAAGTATTTTGTACAGGTCCCCGTGGAAACTTATTCCATTTTTATTAGTTTTTCAGTAAAAAAAAAAATTATACACTTACCAAAACTTAACAATTGCTCGTGATTGTAAAAAAAAAAGCTTAACGAAAATAATAATTATGGGACCCATGTTAGCAAATTAACTTCAAAAAATATTTGTATAGGACTTTTTTTATCAGGAAATTGTTAAGACGTGCTCGATTTATTAATTATTCTCGTGATAAATTAAGAAATTTAAAAACAATCTCAGTTTGAAATATTACCACCCGTTTACGGTGGAGCCAAAAGGAGGGTATTGTGTTTTGAGCTATCTCATTACCTCTTATTTTGAGTATGTAACCGTTTTTTGAGCAAACGGCTGAACCAATTTGAAAGTATAATGATTGGAATTATTCAGTGATATTCCGTAATTTTTCTGAAACAATTTGAGCTCAATATGGTGAAAAATGATTGCATTAAATGAATTCAATCTGTCCGTCAGTCACTTGGTGACCATATTTTGAGATTTTTAAGTTTAATGTCTCAAGTTACACAGTAATATCCCGTGAGTGTTTTAAAAAATTTTTAGTTCAAAATATTGAAAAACTAGTTTGTTTTATCTCATAACCTCCTTTAATGATCAAGCGTGGAGTGAGTGAACAACTCTAAAGAATTGGTTTTATGATTCGTGTGTTCTAATTATGAACTATTGTGTATTATGTGTTTCATAGTTTTTAAAGTCAATGTTGAACCTGGTTCTGATATGAATTGTACCTTAAATATTTGATAGACCAATTTACCGTACCATTACAGAGGGTGTATTTTTTGCTAAGAAATTGTATACATTGTAGCAAATGGTGATGTGTGTTAAATGTGAAAGTCAATTAACATGATGTTTGCTGTTATAATAAATTTAAATTTATTCACATTACTTTCGTCCAAAACATTTTAGTTTAATTACTATTACTATCTATTAAAAGAAAAATCGATTATTGCATGTTAATATTGTTGTATAGTTTCATTCTCATAAAAAAAAAGGGGGGGCCATTGACATTTGAGCTCTTTCTGTTCACATTGCCAGCCAAAGGCAAATAAAATATCAATACCTAAAAAAACTTTAAAATAAAAAAAAATTCAATTACGAAATACAACCTAACGATATTAAGTGACGGAATGCCACTGCTTATCTACTTAAACATATTGGTGAGTTGTTAATGAACTTGTCTACTTATAATGAATCTTCGCAACTTTAAAAAACCTTGCAAATATATTCCTTTCCATGCTTTTGTGCGTGTGAAAATAAAGAAATATATTAATGTATTTTCGAAAGAGCTTTGAATTTCGTTTGGGTGTGTAAGGCACCAGACAACTATGACATGTTTCATTATTAATAGAAAAGTTCACTAACAACCCACTAATATATTCAAGGAGATAAATAGTGACATTCCATAACTTAGAATAAATTGGTTTATTTCGTTCGCTTTTGTGTAGTATATATATATATGGATAATGTTTATTTTTTATATAAAGTTTTATTTATTTTTTCTTAATCATTCTGATTGATAATTTATACATTTAATTTAAATTGTATATCTAATATGCCTAATTTTATGTTAACGTAAAGTCTCCTGGCTCGATTAAAACAGAATTGCAGGCCTAAATTTGAAAATAGTGTTACGAATCATTATTAATCTTTGGCAACAACAAAAATAAATTTTTATTATTTATATTTAATAGAAATGTAATACTGGCATAACTGAGAGACACAGAAGGCTGTTTTCATTGAATATTTCAGTGGCCATCCCAGTTCATGTATTTCTCGTTTCTACACTTCTATATATAGCCTACAAAAAAGCAATCTCTCTTCCCCCTGGTCCAAGTTTGTCCTATAAAGCGATATGTATTTCATTTCAGGAATAATATAAAATAATAAAATAAATAATGAAATATAAATATTTTAATTTATATTATAGGACGATTGATTATTTATATTCGAAAAGATTATATAGTCATAGAAACTGCATAAACGTAAGAAAACTTTGGTTCCTACTCCCCAGTGCCCGCGCACCTCTTAATAACCTGAAGAGCAATTGGTTCTCACTCTTTTCAATAAAAATTATTTTTATTAAATGGCTTTTCCATCATCCCCACATTGTTAATCAATAAATAATTTTCCTGGGAGGTCTATAGGTTTTTATTTATTAAACACATAGTATTCATCCTCTTTGTATATCCTGTGTTAAATTTCAAATATATATTGTACGAAAGTATTAACTCAAAACAAATAGGTTTATTTCGTAGGATTTTGTATAATATATATATGGATAAAGTAAAATCAATAAAAATATATGCATTCTTATAAAGTTTTAATTTTTCCTTAATTATTCTGGTTGATAATTCAACAGGCTGCGTTTTGGCTCAATAATATTTGTGTTTATGAAAAGAAAAGAAATTGAAAAGCATCTGCAACGAATCTGAATCTATTTGTGAATTGTGAGCTTATGAACTGTAAGTTTATCTATCTTATAAATTCAGACTGGGTCTGAATTTATAAAATAAATAAACTTTACAATGCAAGATCAGAGAAAGCCATCGTTACTTCTAACCCTCTGTATTTTATTCACTTGAATAAGTTTTTTAAATAAATAATTTTGTGTAGTCTTTAATAAGAGGAAAATATTTTAAATAAAATAAATATTTTGAATAGTGTTTGTTAACTTCTGTTACTTGAATTTCTGCTTTAAGCCTTGAAAGAAGAATCTCTACATATTTCCTGCCACATCCCTACTAAAGCTGTCAGGAAGGTTTATTTCTTTTCCTAGAGCTCTACCAAGTCCACCCCAGAAAAGTTATATTTTATTTTAGTTAAGGCTACGTGATATTTATTTTTAACTCTGGATTTTTATGTGTAAGATGAAGCTTACTTTTCAATTATACCAGAAGGTTGTACTACGTACAAATAATATTTCCTAGTATAATAATATAATTTGTCGATTTTTTAAAATATGAAGTCTGGAAAAAGAACTAAGAATCACATAGAAATTTTAATTCTCCCTTGCTTGTTGTTTTTTCTTCCGTTCTTTTCAGCATTCCGTCATTGTTTGGCTATGCTTTATTGTTTTTCTTCATTTAAATTTTTCGTTATGTTTTGGAGTCCTTTCAATCTCAAAACTTTATTGTAGAAACATTATTTTTATTTTTTTTAAATGCCATACATAAATGGATGTAAAGCTACGTGTAGGGAAAAGGTATTCATAGATCTGTACTGATTAATGGGTAAACCAATAGACTGCGGGCTACACACACACACGCACTAAGTTGCTGTTAATCTTTTAATCACTGTAAGTATATGAATTATACTTGTGAGTACTTACCTCATACGAAACTTTACCCCACCTACCAATTTCTCAAAAGTATGATATTGTTAGGATCGACTATTAGATATGTATATTTTAGATGTCGTTTAAGATGCTTACCGTACTTAAGCCTGCCCCATCCCGTGACAGTGGCTATCCTGCCAGTAAAGTCCTCGTTGTCCTTAGGCATGCAGATGGGTACGATGTGCTGGTCGAACTGGACCGGGCTGTCCAGCTCCAGTAGTGCGATGTCGTTCTCGAACGTTGCCGCGTCGTAGAGACGGTGGACGATGACCCTCCGTACCGGCCTCGTCACGGATCTCTTCGACTCCAACTCTCCGCTGATGTCGTACTCCCCGAACACAGCGATCAGTGAAGCCAAGAATCTAAAATAGAAAAAGAAGACTTAATATACATGTTAATTATGTATTCAATCT
>NW_027114407.1:1788094-1801090 GCF_000696795.3 Halyomorpha halys | reverse complement strand
AAAATATATTAAAAAATGTGTGTAATGTAGTGTAAAACTATGCCTGTTAAGAAATATTGTTATTATTATTAATAAAACCATATTTTTACTTTCATCAAATATTATTAAAATAGATGTAAAAGAATTATACTTAATCATACTTAAAATCAAATTAGAATTGCTTAAATTATTTTTCTATCGTCCACAACAATATTTAGCCACAAAGTACTATTCAAGTGCTACCTTGTACTAGATACGGCATATAGGGTACCTCATCAATTGGATTCAGTAGAGATGCTCAACAGGGACCAACCAAAGGAAGTGCAGGGGCAAGAATCAAAATATTAAAAATGTAAGTTAGTAGTATGATTCCCATCCAGTCTTAATTTAAGGAAATCAGAATTTTATTAATTTTAGAGATAATTATTCATTTCATTGTTTTTTGTATTCACTTCAGTTACCATTTTCAATAAAGAAATTCATCCTTTTTTTGTTAAATATAATTTAAAGTCAATTCTCTTGATTAATATACCACTCGTTACCAGCTCTGTTGCACTTAAAAGATCTATACGTAATATTTAGATTCAAACTTAATTATCGAGGTCTTGTTAGATTTTCTTGTGAAGGAAAATGGACACATTTTAAACATTGATGACGTTAACGGACAGACTTATCTTCTCCAACATATGATATTGGACGTAATGGTTCCATAAGTACGGTTGCTATTCCAGCTAATCGGCTCCCACGAGGCTCCAGAGTTCCTGAGGACTATTAGGGACTGTTCTTCCAGTTTCTTTCAGCTTCCCCGACAGTTATCCGATCCACAAGTCCAACTCCTGCTAATGTTCCGCTCCGCCCCGTACACGTCGGACTCACACAGCGAAGAAGACCCACGATATAAAGGGCGGTTGCTAGATCTAACTGTATTTGTCCCAGTTCTTGGGCCTGTCTAAGCGGTAAGATGACAGCTAGCTGCAACATAGCAACATAGCTTCACGGCCATTGTCACTCTTTATCTTTTCATGCTTCCTATATTGCTGTACTAACACGATCTTCGATATGAAAGAAATCCTTCTTATTTTATTAAAAGGAAATAAATTGTTACAAAAGTTATTTATCGGTTCTTAAAAGACTTTAGTGACTTAGAAATCCGCATTTTGCAAAATATTCAATAATTATGTGAAGATGGTCGGGGGATGCGGTTAGAAATGAAGAACATTAATGATCGATTCTTATTTTATTGGGCCAACGTTTAAATCTTCTTCAGGGATAGTTACTAACAAGATAACAATCACGTTAAAATAATAATAAAAACGGTCTAACTAGAAAAAGATGATACACAGTATGAAAAATATAAAATAAAACAAAGAAATAATATAAAAATCATCTAAAAAACAAGTATATATATCTAAATAATGAAAAATTAAAATCATGTTAAAATTATATGTATATCATTATGTCATATCATATATTTAAATAAAATTAAGTTATACTTGGAGATGATGGTTGGGGGTGCGGTCAAAATGAAACACAAATGCGGTGTAGCTTATTTTATAAAATAAGCTGACCGCACACCCAACCATCATCTCCTAGTACGTCATCCACGGTCAACTCTCTGTCATAATTAAAAATTAAGTTATAATTTTTCAGTATTCAGATATGTACAAATCTTATACATTTTTACCTTTTTTTTATACGAAATGTACAAAAAGTACCTTATTATTTCTTTAAAATGATTAACCAATTCTTAATGGCTTATTCTCGATGTTTAGTGGTGTTCTTAAAATTAGTTATTCTATTAGTGGTTAAAAACATATTAGTAGTAATTATTATCTCTCTCTTAGTTGTAAGTTCCTATAATGTATCGGAACATGCGTATTAAAATAATTTAGCCTGATTTAACTAGTAAAGAAGGATAAAATATTTTTTATAGAGATATAAAGTTGAAATTCTTTTTAGAGGGCTACCAATGGGTAGTTACTCTACACGCCTGTATCACTCCACAATAACCCCATAATCAATCCCAAATTTACTAAATGTATAATTATGTACAGTTATAAATTTCAATAAAGATACAAAAAAAAAAAAAAACCTTTAAATTTTTCAGTTTGCACCATCGTAAACATATTAGAACAAGGGATATAAAATAAAACGTTCATTTCAGAAATTTTTTTAAATCCAGATGAATCGTAGATAAAAATAACACCAAGTCGGTATCCTGTAAATTCTTCCTTTATAGAAATTTAGGTAGTGGCAGATATAAATGTATAGATAAATAATGGTCTCTCCAGAGAAAAGTACACCAGTCATAAATTATTAGCATGAATGAAAACTTTGGAAATTCTCTCTCAACTGGAATAATTTCAGAAGGAAAGCATTTCATAATGGCCAAGAAGTTTGCATAATGTGATGGAAATTGCTCTATGACAAGATATCTTAAATAATTAATGCCACAAACTAACGATGGAAGTAGATCTCACGGACTTAGACCAAGAGTCCCAAACTTTAAATGGAATATTAAAATAGGAAGAAGCTTTTCGGTGAAGTTAGTATTCCAAAGGAGGCAAAGAGTAGAAGGCAGGTTGCTTTACCAAGGTAAGTAGATAAAGTATAAAAGGCATCAAAAGATTGCCACTTGCCCTGAACAGAGTGGGAAATTCATTAAGTAATGTATATGTGTACTGTTGAAGTTAGTAGGTAATTATAATGAAAGGAAAAAGCGATGGTGGTTCAGAGGACGGTTGTTCTCGGTAGTACAGTGATGTACTATAATATATTATAAACAAAATCAGTTGGAGCGTTCTTACCCTGGCTGACAGTGAGCTGCTGTGATGACGTACTTGTTGGTGATGAGGACCCCGCCGCACTTGTTCTTGGTGAAGAGACCCAGCCAGGTGGCCTCCCGCACCAGTACCTGCCATGGCCACTCGCCGAAGGTCGCTCCTTTCCCACCGACGATCCTCCCGTTCTTGAGCAGCGGCCGCACTCCGCACTCTGTAATGACCACACTAACCACTCACTACTTTCCTCTTCTCCTTTTATAATCTAATACCCTGAACCCGGTTTAGTTTAACCTATACTATATTAGAACAGTGCAATATTGTTACCTCTCAACTAAAGCTAAAATAAATAATATATCTATGATTCGCCCTCTTATTTCTGACTCTCGACATAGAAAACAAATTAACTCTTAAAGCTCGTGTTTTGATTCACTTTCATTTAAAGTCTTCCCTCGAAGAATTTTGATTATTATTAACAAACCTTCCTTGGAATCGGTATTAAGGAACTTCACACTTCAAATTCTCGCAGAGGTAATCTGTGACCCGAGCTTACTATATTTGCCACGACGAAAGAAGAGCTCTGATGTTTCCATGAAGTGATGAAATGGCCAAGTTGTGCTTACCCTCCTCGTGACGCTGAGTACTTTGATGGTAGGAGCGCACTCTTTATTTCACCCAGTAAACAATAACAAGTCCACTTCCCTCCCGCACAGAGAACATTTGGGCTCTTCCATCGACTTGACAACCATAGTCACAGCGCACAGATCGTCTCCTCGAGAATCATACGTCCTCTACCTCTGACCGACTCCCATTTTAATTTTGACAATTACTAGTTCCAAAATAAGAGGACGCTACCATTCCATCCTACTACTACTGTGGAACTGACATATTATTTGTGCTGTATCTTATGCTTATTATGAGATATTTTGTGTTTTGTACCCCTCTTGAAGTCGACCTCAATAGGTGGAACATAGGATGATGATGGGCTCTCACTGCTGGGAGAATATTGGTCGGTGTCCTCAAGAAATATGGTAGTGCTGGACGGTGGTCGCTTGGTCGTTAACGGCTTTTTGTTCGTTGTCGGTCTGGTTGGTGGCCTCGTGATGAGAGGAGATGTGACCGGTTTGGGTCTGGTACTGCTAGTTCCTGCCGTCGGTTTTTTCGTCGGGCGTCTCGTCGGCTTCTTCGTCGTTGTGCTGCTAGGTCGTTTGACTGGTGGTACGCTCTGGCTAACTGTCACGTTAGGAGTCGACTGTCCATCAATGAGAACGTGCTCCAAATCTTCAAAATTTCCTTGTAAACTTTGAACGATTTTTTCTACAAATTTGTGAACTTTATTGTCGAGGTTTTGATCTTCTACGAGGTGAGCCGTCGTCTCCTCAAGAGGCGGTGTCGGTTGAGTATTCCAGGTTATAACCTCTGGTCTCCCTTCAGCGGAATGGTTCGCGTTCGGGGATGGATCTCTGACAGGAGGGAAAGCTACAAGGACCTCTGTGCTGTTAGCGATGCTATCTTTAATGACTTGAGTTGGCGTCGTGTAAGAATGGATCGGCTTGTAGAGTGTACTGGGCGTTTGGGATGTGAGAGGGGGCCTCAAGGTTGTGGATGGTGGTTTGTGAATGGCGGTCTGATGCGGCGGCTTCGCAGCTGTTGTCGGTTTGTAGGTCACAACTTGGCCGTCGGGATTCACCGTGATGATGGTCCCACCTGGAGGTCGTGGAGCCTGAATTGGCTTCTTGGTCGGATAAGGGCCGAGAACTATGACGGTCGGTGGGGGTTCTGGGGTGGATGAGATAGGTTTCGGGGTGATGCTGACTTGGAACGAAGGCCCTTGAATATATTGTGTTGTTGTGCTTGGTTTTTTTGTGATGTAAGATGGCTTGTTATGTGTGGCAAACTGTATCGTCGAAGATGGTTTCTTGGTGTATATAGTTTGAGGTTTCAACGGGACATACGATGGTGTTGATGAGGAGTAGTGAGAAGAGCTAGTGGAAGGATAACCAGTCGAACTGGAAGATGGGTAATAAGTCGTGCTAGGTGACGTACTCGGTGGAAGGTACGGTTTCGGGGAGGTAACATGAGTCTGTGAGCTGATGATTAGGTTTTGTGAACCAGTGTCAAGGCTAATGTGACTCGTCGGATAACTAGCAGATACAGGACGGTTAGCTGTGCTCGAATAAGTGTGAGAGGGTAAATAGCTGACGGAGGTGGGGTAGGACTGTGAGCCAGGGTAGGTCTGTGAGCTAGGGTAGGACTGTGAGCTAGGGTATGTCTGCTGGTGGGTGGTTTGATAGGAGGAGGTGTAAGGTCGTTGACTGGAGTAGTAATGAGAACTGGGCTTGTAGGTTGGCTTCGGAGTCGGGCTCTTCGACGACATGTAGGATTGCGTAGTGGGTCCCAAACCGGAAGTCGGTTTGGAATCGACAGAGACCCAGGTTGAAAGGGTGGGTGTTGTGGATGTTTCTGATTTGTTTAAGATCTGTGGTTCGGGAAGCGGACTGTTGTCGTCCAGAATGGAGAGGATATGATTAATGGATTCGGCATTCCCTTGCCCTCCGGCAGAAAGCGTCGGGATCTGGACCAGATTATCCTCGATCCATGGTCGGGATTTGGTAGGCCACGAACTCTCAGTGGTAGACCATGTCGTTGACTTCTGCGGATGGGTTTCGTGCCTCGTCACCGAGGGTTGTGTGGTTGCATCTGTAGCTACGAACAGCTGAGGCCTGTAGTTGAACTCGAAATCCTCCGGACGGTAGGCTTCGTTGGCAATCGTTCCGT
Organism: Halyomorpha halys; assembly: GCF_000696795.3. Classification (NCBI taxonomy): domain Eukaryota; kingdom Metazoa; phylum Arthropoda; class Insecta; order Hemiptera; family Pentatomidae; genus Halyomorpha; species Halyomorpha halys. The sequence continues at coordinate 1,795,553 of NW_027114407.1, read as the reverse complement.
TCTCGTGAAGGAGAACGGTGTCGGCAGAGCCGTGAATGGCAACCGTGGAGCCGCCGTGGGCAGTGGTGGTTGCGGGCCGCGTCCGTTCGGTGCTGCTCCCTGACGGGAGTGGGATGCCCACAAAGTTGAAGGTATCTGGAAGCTTGCAGCAGGTGCCGAAGAGGAATCCGTCCATACAGGATCCGACCACCGTTCCGTTCTTCTTGGAGCACTCAAGGTTGAACATACAGATTCCAGTCCCCTTTCCGAGGGAAGTCAGGTCCTTGCAGGCCTTAGGGACGATCCTATAGCCACCGAACCTCCGACCTGAAACAAAAGTATTTGTATGAAGATATTAGGTAATAAAATGTATGAAAGAACAGTTTTATTAGTTAAAAAAATGTAATTATTATGTGATCGAAACTTCAATAAATAAAACAAAATAAAAAATCCTTTATAATTTGAAAATATCAAGACAAAGTTTAGATTTTCTGTACAAATTATAGATTGAAAGGTCATAAAAGCAGAAGGCGGTAGGTATTGGGATTACTGAGCACATCCAACTAGGAACATCCAATGACTCACTGATGTATTCCTACCCCCGCCAGTTACAAAGGTACATAATCCCAGGTCCGAATTGGAACTGACAGCCTTCACTTTGTGTATTGAATTCCCGCTTGGCTTCCTGACCAGGGGCCATGTCAAAGCGTTACTAGAACCTTTTACATCTATATTTAATTATCTCATTAACATTGTCCCATTATTCCCAGGTCTGGTTGTTATTCGATAAAAACTTTTATAACAAATAATGGATAATGTTTTATTTCTGATTAGTATATTCATCCTTCTTGTTATATATTATTCCGTACCTATACCATTGTTTATGAAATTAGTTTAATAATTATTTATTAATTGGTACCTAAATTAATTAATGTTGTTTTTATCATTGATAAAATATAGTTTCTCATATTTTATCAGTGGGGAAACATCCCCCTAAGATGTTTTCAAATATTAATCTTTTTTTAATTCTAAAGTATGTCGTTTAAGCCTTAGTGCAGGAGAAAAATAGAATAAAAAAAAGATACTTTTGAGGAAAATTAGAAATTTCTAAATACCGAAATTCATTCCTAATAGAGGTCAATGTAGGGACACTTCTCCCCTCCCCCCAGATCTCACAGTTTATTCTTGTTCTCACGTTAATAGATGTATCAGCTGTAGAAGTAGCACTAATCTTTTTCAGACGCCAAGCGTCTGTACTTTCTACCAATAGTGTAATATGTGGGTATTATTACGACTATGAGTATTTTTAGGAAAAAGACGTATATTCTCTACTTCACTTGGCTAATTTTTAAAGCAACAGGTGAGTTCCTAAATCTAAATTTCCAACCATGGTAGGATAGACGTAGAAATTGCTTATGTAACATGAATACAGCGGAAGATACGTTTCATTTTATAGGAGTTCGGCCAATATTAAAGGAATTTAGAGTGTTATTTTTAGTTAAACAACTAAATTTATTGGAAACAGTAAAGAGCCTGAACAGTCCAGATAATAAAAATTTATGTATTTATTTAAAAACAAGCAATTATTATAATTTAATTTATAATAATAAAATGTTACAAAGAAAAATATTTACGTAAGACTTTTTTATATTTGGAAATTGTAATTTAAAAGGTTTGTACGTTTATATTTTATTTTGTTTCAACAAACACCACGACAGGCGAACAAAAGTTTTTTGTCGAAAATTCATATTTCAAAAATAATATTAGATAAGTAAACAAAAAAAAAACAAAACAGTAATAATAAACGCTTCTTTCATGAAAAATGAGACTAAATAAAAAAAAATTCAACAAATTCTGTTGCTATTAATGTATAGGGGGATATGTAAAACAAGTGAAAGAGGAACTGGGTAGACTACAAATAATGGATGAAGACTGCTTGGATAGAGAGGATTTTGGGAATAAACTAAAATAGGTTGGGGTTCTTGCGGGAAAGGAGAGACGTGGGAGAAAATGGAATGAGGAAGGGCGGGAGGAACAGTCCAGGAGGATGAAAGTTTATTGGAGTAGAAGTAAGGCTGAAGGTGTGAGGATGAATCGAAAATGATACTCGGGTCCTTGCTGGCTGGTTCGTGAAAAAAAAAATCCTTCTGTCTATCTATATAATAATATTCAAAATATTGCACCGTTCTATCTAACACAGCGATCTAACGCAGGACATCATTAATAAAACATAATATGTGTTAGAGACTATTTAGCCAGTGCTGAACAGTATGAAAATTGTAACGTACAACCATATTCCAGTCCATGATTCAATTAATTCCAAAAATTAAATATTGGGTTAATTGTTTATTTATTAATTTTTTTTTAATGTAGTTTAGTAACATCAATTGTTATCGTATAGCTTCATTTTAGTCTGATAAAGATGAAAAAAATAAATAAATACTGGGATGAGTTTTAATTAAAACAATTCTCAGGAAATTACATTCTTGTGTATTCCTGGAGCATGCATGTTTCTGCTTAGTTGTATATCAGAACAAAAAGGAAAGATTCGTTGTTCAGTACTATCTTCCGTTGTATATGGGAATAAAAATTATTGTATAAACTTTATTTTATCTTTATTTGTATATACTTCGTCCTTGGAGGATAAATGGTTATTGTTGGGAGAGGTTGGGAATAGGCTAGGAAGGAGATGGGATTTCCTTGTCCAACTTCTTGGCAATTTCTTTCTGCTATAGGTCGAGACGATGGCTGAATATTGATACGGTTTCTTGGATATCCTTAACGACCTCCTTTAGCCTGAGGATAAGCCAAAAATAAAAGTTGTTGCAGGTCGATCCAGGATTACATTGTAGATTATAGGCCACTATCCTTCGGTTAAAAATGATAAAAAAAAAATGGGATCATAATTTTAAACACTTTTGTTTGATCAGACATTTAAAATTTTTTTTCAAAGTTTTTAAAGTGCTTCAAGCATAATTTGACATAAATTAATTGTGCTTATAGTTTTGTTGAATTAATTTAATAATCTCGTAATGCCAAATTTTCCCCGAGAAAAGTTTAAACACCCATTAAATAAGTATGCATGATGTTTGATTAAAATTAATTGTTAGATAAAATTGATTATATTTTTGGTTCATTTTAATCATTGCTTTAATTTGAATTCGAGTTTTTTGTGGGGAAACAAAAAATTGCTTAATTGAAAGATTAATCTCTTCTGAAACTCATAATGAAGAACTCAAAATGTATTGAATTCAATAAAGTTTTACGTTGAAAGTTTGTTTTGAGCTTCAGAAGAAGATAAATCCCTAATTTATGAATATTTTTAGGATTTATAAAAAAAAAAAAACAATCACAATTAGATTTATTACCTTTTTGGATCACCACGCCTTTATCAAATGTTAACCAAATCTATTTCCTTTGACTGTATTTAAGTAATGATTTTGAATTGATTGAAAATTTGAACTCAATGTGAATAAAAATTAATTCTATATAATTACAAAGATAATAGTGTACTACGTAAATTATTGAATTTACTTATTTAATGTATAAACATAAACCTTGAGTTTTATTTGTAAGAGAGAATTTTGTATAAACAGTCACTAATTAGATGTGGTAGCCACTCCACTGTACTAGCACTAGACAGTAGTGGGGAGAGGGAAAAGAAGTGAACTCCTAGAGTTCTCTTATTGCCATTAAGGAACTATCTTTCTGCTTTTCTTAACAAAATCTATATTAGCCATTAATATAAAATATTTTATCTTATTTTAACATCCATAAATTTCGATGTTTCGAAAAGAATGGGAAACTTTATATTAATTCAGTAATAAATTGCATTGGGGAGAGCATAAAAGTATTACATCCTTACTACTAAAGGTAATGAACGTTTGTACTAATGCGGGAAATAAAAAATATTTATCTGCGTTGAAATGAAGGTTTTCACTCGGATTTTACGTTTTAGAGATCAAAAAAGAAATTTGGTTTCGTGTTGATCTGGCTCTAGTCAACTTTGCATTTTTGTGTAATTGATCAAACCGTCAATCCGATTTTGATGAAACTTAAGAGAGTGCGAGTTAGTACCTCGACAGTCACATATCAATTTTATCAGATTCCGTCCACCACTCTCATTCACACATGCGTAGATGTATTTTCATAAATAGACCTGTAGTTTGATTAAACACAAATTTGGAGGAGTATTAGGGGTTAGTGTAGAAATATCTTGCATCAATTTCATTGTACAAATGTATCATCCTTGAAACTTTTGAAAAATGTTTTGTCTGGTTTAGTTGAACGTTGAAGAAAAGGTTTGGGATTAGTTAGGCATGGCCTAATATAAATTTTATCAACTCCTTTGCTTACTCCAACAAATAACTTAATGATGTTAATGATGTTAAATAATGATGTTTCAAGAACGGTTCATCCTGCTGATTTTATTCTCTAACGACAAATTGTTAACTTTGAAACATCAGTAATTATGGACTCTAGGTAAAAATGCAGAAAAAAAATATAATTTCGAGAAAAAAAATTCGCTAATAGTGTTTGTATTAAAGGCATCGCACCTTCGGGTTCTAGCTGTTTTAGGGAACTATTATTGCTTTTGGTTATTATTATTGGGTTTCATATTTATTGAGATTGTATTAAAACATTACAAGGGTCCTAAACTAATAACGGTTACTCGAATTGTATATAAGAGTGTATATTAGAGATTATATTATTTTATCATTATGTTATTTTATTTATTTTTTCATACACATAGTTTGATTATGTTCATTTTGTGTATCCTTCTGTTTGTGTATATTTTAATAGAGAGTTTGTTTTCATTAATTCATTTATTTTTATTCTTATTTTATTCTATTTTAGTATGAATGTGATCATTCATCACTATTACCTATTGCCCGCAACGGTGTGGCAGATTGTAATATCTATCTATAAATAAATAGTATACTCTTAAAAAAAATAAATAAATAACGGTTACTTGAAAAGCACTGTTTCGAATTTAGTCCTTTCCTGTAGAATTAATTATTTTTACTCAAGTTTTAACTAACCGTCAACCATTGAATTAGAATATATACAAAACGTTCTGAATGTTCGCAAAAAGTTGTAATTTTTTTATTTTATTATATTATTTTGGTACTTTTTATCTAGCAAAATTTTTGTCTTCGATTTTTTTTCTTCAAAATAACTCCAACGTGACTAAAACATTCTACACGAAATTTTGGAGTGATCTAGTGATTTAAATGCACGAAACCATAAAAATCAGAATTTCGTTTATAAAATTTACTTTTGGAACTAATTTTTCTCCCATATAAAGGGATAACTGTTGTAACATTGATTTTGGATAAAATTATGAGGGTTTACGAATTTTTTTGGTGAATGATGGATATCAGCAGAAAAAAATTTTGCTTTACTTAAAAATTCGTTAATGGTTTGAAAAGATTTTAAAAACTAATCTGACTGAATTTTTCCTTTTAAAATGTGTTGATATAATTTACTGGCAGGATATTCTGATTTTTTAAATCTTTTATACATCTAAATCCATTTTATACGAGCAACTATCTTTTATTTTTATTCTGCCCGTAAAACATAAAAAAAGGGTTAATAACAACCCTCCAAGTTCAATGGGATTAGCAAGAACCCTCAGTATTACCAAAAGAAGTTTCATTGGAATCGGAAATCGCACGTCCGTTGTTTCCCCGTTTTAGATGTACCTTGGCTTTTAGTTATATCATTATATATTCTATCATTCTTTCTATGTTCTTTTATGAAAGTGCCAGCTTAATTATTATTAATTTATTATTTGTTGTGAATTATTATTCTCATCATTAGTTATATTTTATTAGTTCATTAGTTGTATTTTATTACTATATTTTGTAGTAGTCTCTATGTAGTTTTTATGTAATATTTTTATATAATGTGCGTTATTTAATAATAGTAATAGCTTATAATGTTTCAGTTTTTAGTTTGATTCTATTTTATAAGTTGAATTTCTGGACACAATTTTAAAATTGTATAGTTTTAGCTTATAAGCACCTGCAGCTTCCACAAGCCTGAATAATTAAGAATATTACAAATAAATACTTAATGTTATATTTTTTATTTTTATATGTCTTTTATTAATATTATTATATCACAATAATTCTTAAAACTTTATATTGTGTATTATAATAAAATATACCATATTATAAATAGTTTCAAGTTAGAACACATCTTTTACAATATATAATTTAAGTTCTGGTTTAGTATTTCCGCCAGTTCGTTCTGACACAATATTCCAATTAGTTTTTGTCAAGGGCTGGTGAATTTCCGTGAAAGTGGATTGCAGAGCTGGTTTAATCTGGAACTAATATTTCTCCCGCCCCCGCCCATGGCTTGCAAACTTGATGACAATGCGGGAACTTTGGAACGGTCCTGGAACAGGGTTTCTAACGATGTATTTGTCACTATGTATACCGAGCCACAGATTATTAAGGTAAGGAATATACCTGCCTGCATAATCTGAGTTGCTTTCACTGGCTGTAAGTAGCACTTACATCTTTTTTAGAGGTTATTCATATCTATTACAACCAACCAACTATAGCTTATACCAGTTAAGAAAGATGTATGTGCATGCCCTAGTTTGAGTTAAAAAGGCATGACCCCTTGCTCTTTAATTGTCACATGTCAAGCCTGTGGAGGATTCATATTTTAATTCAATAATAATAATAATCGATTTCCTGGATTTCAATTACTATCTAAAAATAAACTCGCACCTTAGTCTTGTATTGTGGTTCATTAAGATATTTTTCAAGGCTTATTTGTTTTTTTTTTTAACAAGAGTTTAGTGATTATTTTGTATTTTTATTGCGATTTAGTTAGATAAGGTTTATAAATTATAACAAATAATTGATTTCTTACACTAATTTGTTAAAAATAAATTTAAAAAATTATCATCAGATTTTTTTTTAATGACGTTCAACGAGGGAATTAGAACACGTCATTGAAAGAATGAGAAACTAAAATTTAAGATGGACTAAACACCTTGCGGGGTTTGCCTTTAGGGGTTCAAACCCCGCCAATTCTTCTTCCCAACGTATTTTCTATTTCACGTACCTTCACATAGAGAGACCAGTAGCCAAGTTAGTTGAGGTGTTACCTCGAGGTTGCAGCAACGTTAGTCCGAATCTGGCCAATACTCTGCTAATATAAAAGCTGGTTTTTATTTCATTGTGGTCCAACGGAATGGAAACTCGATTCTTCCACTCTGTATAAAATAGGTTGGTTAGCTATATGATGAATGCCTCATCTCTTGCATAAAAAACTCAGAGGTCATATAGAACCCATCAAATCACTTTTACCGTTGGGCATAGAACCCCGTCATCCTGTCCAATAGCAAATGCTCCACTAATCTCAGTAGAACTGAAGCTACCTAGGACTCCATCTTAAGTAGATACTAACTTGCAATCCTGATACTAGACTGGAAGGAAAAGATAGCTTGCAGGTTCCG
>NW_027114407.1:1784724-1786878 GCF_000696795.3 Halyomorpha halys | reverse complement strand
CCAGCAATTAAATTTTTTTAGTCTTGGGGAGAGCTAAAAAAAATTCTTTACGAAGACCCCTCGCACCAACAGAACTATTAAAAAGGCATTTTTCTATAGATGAGGCGTGGAAACATGCTTAACATTAGTTAGAGCTATTAAATACGTTTATGATTTTATATTTTGGATTCATAAAATATCCTCGTAGTTGAGAGTAGCCGGTGAGCCTGTCTTCTTGCCCGGTCTCTCTTCTTGCTTCCGCTAACACCAAACTTGGACAAATATCTTACAAATCGTGACAATCTTCCGCAGCCCCTGAAAAGAATATGGCCCCATGACCTACTTCCCTACAGCCTTTCCGATATTTACTATCTACTCAAGAGTCCATTCACAACCGGTAACTTTCTTTTCATGAATAGCAATGCGCACGTAATTATTCTATACAGATGCAAATAGCAACACCTGTGCTGGGTCGAAGGAAATGAAAAGTATTTATGTTTTGTATTTTTTAATCATATATCGCCTAAAACTCAAGTTCATTATACAGATATGAATACAAAATATGTCATGAATACTAAATTGTATTGGGTTAAAAATAATAAGAGCCAAGCGACTTTGTAGCCCATAATTAAAACTTTTTGGATTTTTCTATAATATCAACATTTATAATACTGCAGTATTATAAATGTTGTTGTACCTTATATACCTAAATAGTGTTGTTGTCTTTAGTAATCCAGCTTACTAGCTAAAGACGATTTTTTTTGTTATAAATTGTATAAAATTATTATTTATTTTCAAACAAAACACTATATTTATAATTTTATTTTTTACTTATTTTTATTCCTATATTTTGGACATTGTTTCGGACTAACTGACCAATCCATCTCAATTATTTGACGTCTTATATCCTCCTAATGTCAAGGGATTTTCCCCTATTAATAAATATTTTCTTGCTAATTTCCTATTTTCTTGTAGTCTGTCCTTCAACTTGTCTATTATCAAATATATAAATAACCTTTTTTAGAGGTTATTATCTATACTGCAGAACTGTTATCATAGCTTTTATTTCATAGCATTTATGTTGTTAAAAATGTTGGAAGAAGGATCATCCTATTTAAGTTAGTGTACATATTTATGTTATGCTCTTTATGATTGAAATAAGAGTATAAACTGTTAAGATTTACTTATTTGCTCATCAATATAAAAAAATCATGGTCTTCCTTATCGGTTTAGATAGAAATAATTATTTTTATTTAATTCTATGGGAAAAATGTATTTCATAATACTAAGAGCAGAATATAGAGATTATAGCATCTAATATTGGTATTGTAAAATGTAATATTAGAAACAAAATATCAATATTTCAGAAAGCTTTAGTTTGAAACTGTTGGACGATTGTTGGGTTGTCCTCAGCTGTTACTAGCGGATTTAATCCACGTTCAAGAAGTTTGTTTTGATTTTTGGTTTTCTAACCCGCCGCCAGGTCTGTACTGTTTCGTTTGTTCGGTAGTCTGACTTTTGTATGTTTGTTAAAAGTGTATTTAAGAAAACCTTTGATACGCTCGGACATGTAAAAAGTTATTAGGGATATTTTCCCACAGGATAAATTTGATATACAAATTTTTTTTCGTATTTGGTCTTATTTTCGTTATATGATTTAAGATGTATATTTCTTATAAGGAAGGTCCAGAATGGTGTAATGTTATACTACAGTTAAGATTTTAAACTATTGTGGGCCAAGCTTGTAAGCTTTCTTCATTTGTGGTTTTATTGCATTCTTGACCCAGTAGAAAGTAGGATATCCCGAGAGACCTGGCGTGTGTGTCCTCTAAGCAAGAAACGTTTATCCGACTACGAGAAGTGTTGGAGTTAGGAATCCTTCGTCCCGTTTAGCCACTCAGTAAGAATGCATGTAATCATCCCTCGCAATTATAATAAAAGAGCCAAAGGGACTTCTGGAGACGGGTTACTCGGAGGTGCTCCGGTGGCCTAGTTACCGAAGAGAGGTCGCATCAAACCGGTCGGGCTCACCTTGTTCCTGGTCCTGCTTGTAGATCGGCGAGAGGGAAGTCGCGGGTGGTGGCAGGGCAGTGGCAAGCCAGAAGCACAGCAGCAGCCTCCAGTCCATCCTCTCTTCCATATGTCTGCAACAAGGGAAAGAACATTATTAAGACA
>NW_027114407.1:1783802-1784149 GCF_000696795.3 Halyomorpha halys | reverse complement strand
TGTTGTAATTAATTACTTAAATCAAAACTGAAGTAAACAATAACATGAGGGTCTGGAAGGAAGGTTATAAACATAAAGGCTTATACAACAAGTTTTTGAGAAAATCCGCTAGGGGCTCTTATGCATTTAGCGTTTAACATGACTTCAAATAGGGCTGCTCACAATCTTATAGTTATAACATTTAACACAACATCATGAATACCCCTAGAAGATAAAAACTTGGGAGTTTTTCTGGTTGAATGATAAGTCCTGTCAAAAAATTCAAAATGATTTCGGAGAATTGTACTCGATGGTAACGACAAAATAGAAGAAAATTTCAAAATCGCTGTTGAGGAATATGCGGTTTA
>NW_027114407.1:1782651-1783752 GCF_000696795.3 Halyomorpha halys | reverse complement strand
TTGTGGAGATTCCAATCATTGAAAGACCACCAACTCCAATAACAGTTCTAGAATAAAAGATCTCGTGGGCATTTTCTTTCCAAACAAGTAGGAGTGGGCTTGGGTGGTTAAAAGTTTATCATCGGAATATTGACATTTCTGGCTAGATGTGGATCATTTGGGTCATAAATGATGTTCCACAAAACAATGAATATATGAGAGGCGGTCCATGCCATGATATGTTTATTGTTTCGGGGATTTATTAACAATCTAACCACAGGATAACTATGTAAAATGACTTAGTAACCGAATTTTAAGTTTCTTTGTTTGCTATAGACGATTATGTGGGCTATTACAGTTCTCATTTGGCGAACCTAATTTCGTTGTACCAAATTAGGATAGGAAAATATCTACAGCTTCTAACTTCATACGGATACTGTTCGCAAGGAAACTTTTCTCTTCCAAAAGCGTCATAATGTGGTTGAATCAATGCCAAGTTTAGACATCAAAACACGATGAATCTGAATGTTTTTCTGTACAATCACCCTTATAGTGGATGCGGTAGTTAATGTGCGGCACTTCACTGAATACATATTACATGTGGCATTTAATCAAACCATCGAACCGGTAACGATCACTGACGCGACAGCTACTATCTACTATCAAGTCAAAGCTAATAGTGCCATTGTACTACCCCAACCCAAATGTAATAGCGGTGATTAAAGTAACCTTCCATCGCTTAGCCAAGTCATGAGACAGATTTAGTGTATTAAATACTTGAGTTAGAATATAATTAATTATTTTTATCTGGAAATTGTTTAATAATTTAATTTAAACTGGTTAGTTAATTAAAGTTGAGGAACTGGTCATAGAATTGAATTATTAATGTTATAGTGAGAACGTCTTTAGAACTTAGACCATAATTTTTTTAACAAGTTATTTTCCCTATAGAACTTCACTTTTATTTAGAAACATCTAAAATACGTATTTTATTAATAATACAAACATTAATATTATAGAACACTTTTCAATGACTTCTCTCCGCATTCACGGAAAGCATCAGTGAAACGTCTATAAAGCCGACACCGGTGGTTAAGATAATTTTGTCCGTTATATGAAGGG
>NW_027114407.1:1771545-1773340 GCF_000696795.3 Halyomorpha halys | reverse complement strand
AGTTCCTAATGGATTTCAATACCATTTATTCGGCTGAGAAAGATTTCCTTCCCAGATTCCTACTTGGCTCTAGATATATAAGATAAAAACTTTGGTAGTTTTCCTGGTTGAATGATAAGTCCTGTCAAAAAATTCAAAATGATTACGGAGAATTGTACACGATGGTAACGACAAAACAGAAGAAAATTTCAAAATCGCTGTTGAGGAATATGCGGTTTACAATATTTAATTACTAAATTATTGAATGTTTGTATGCCTGTCCCTGTTTATGAAATTTCGGAGATGGGAAGATTTCCTTCAAATTATTGTTGATTTTATGATTTCCTTGAGAGATTGTAACGTTTTCGGTGTACAATACTCATTATAAGTGAAGGTTTAAAGATTCTTATAATATATAATGATTCTCCTAAGCAATTAAGCAAAATTGATATAACTCCTGATATTTAAAAATTGTTAATGTTTGGTTTCTGTTTAAAACAAAAAAAAAGCTACTGATGGTATTATTCGAGATGTTCATCTTAGATACACAAGTGTATTCTGTACTCGTTTCGCCTGACAAGAATCATTGTTACAGCTGATAATTATCAAATCATATTTTCATTCAAAATATTATTCTAATCAATTCTATGTACAAAGCCTATTCTTTCTGGCACCTGTGGAAATTGCGTACAAAAGAAAAATTTCTTAAGTTTATAATATTTAGACACCTTTATACATTTCATTCTTTGTATAAAATAATTCATTTTTTATTTTTGTATGTCACGCTCTGGTTGTTAAACGTGTTCCATGTTTGTTGATAAGAAAGGTTCTTAGGTCAGAGACCTTTTGCCGAATGAAGCTAAATAAATTGTTACGAGCAAATAAAATTTTTTTCTTGCCTGAGGTACAAAACGAGTCCGGAATATTATTAATTATATTCAAGTGTGATATTTAATATCAATAATCAGACAATATTTAAATAATCAGAATACGTATAAAAATCTATAAATATTTGTATAGCAAATAGGGCAATATAGATAAACTTAATGTAGGTATGAATAATGTGGATGTTACGTTTTATTTTTCATTGTTTTCGAGTGATTACTATTATTTTTTTTAACTGGTGATGTGAGATGTACAATTTATTGTCTGAATTGATATTTTTCTGGATCTAGAAACTAAAGTTTTTTACCATACCAAATAACTAGCTGACCAATAAGTATTATTGATTGCGTATAGATTTTTTCATAACTTTTCATTTTTCATAACTTCATAGTTTTTGCGAGATGGATTTTTCATCTTCTTGAGATGAAATGTTAACGGGCATTGGCTCGTAAGAGAACTGTTATTGTTCTCAGCTCATTCCTTGTCTGCTTTAGGTTAAATTCCGCCTTTTCTTTTGACCCATTTATGAAGAGTTTAGATTGTTTGATAGGATGTTTTGTGACCTAGTATATTTCCTTCCCTTTCCTGGATTCAATCCCCTTTCTTATTACACTAATGATAGAATTTTTAATATTCTACTGCTTTTAAATTCTTTGTGTGTTTGATTTTTTTTATGTTTCTTTTTGCAATAATTTTTACTAATTACTTTTTAAAAATATTTTAACAACCTTTATATGACTTTACCCATGTGTCACATCAGTATACATTTTTGTATAAAATTAAACGCAAAAAAATTATAGTTTGGCAATTATGGTTCTATAAATAGCGTTTTAATATGAACTGTGTTGTTAATCGATTAATCAATTGTATGAAGTCGATCCTTCAATTACCGATAGTTGACAGGATCCTGGGGTCGGTAATCCTAGTAAGC
>NW_027114407.1:1768522-1771495 GCF_000696795.3 Halyomorpha halys | reverse complement strand
ATTGTACTACCCCAACCCAAATGTAATAGCGGTGATTAAAGTAACCTTCCATCGCTTAGCCAAGTCATGAGACAGATTTAGTGTATTAAATACTTGAGTTAAAATATAATTAATTATTTTTATCTGGAAATTGTTTAATAATTTAATTTAAACTGGTTAGTTAATTAAAGTTGAGGAACTGGTCATAGAATTGAATTATTAATGTTATAGTGAGAACGTCTTTAGAACTTAGACCATAATTTTTTTAACAAGTTATTTTCCCTATAGAACTTCACTTTTATTTAGAAACATCTAAAATACGTATTTTATTAATAATACAAACATTAATATTATAGAACACTTTTCAATGACTTCTCTCCGCATTCACGGAAAGCATCAGTGAAACGCCTATAAAGCAGACACCGGTGGTTAAGATAATTTTGTCCGTTATATGAAGGGGTCCGTTAGGAAGGAGAGAATACAATGATAACAAAATCTTGTGTATATACTATTGTTGTAGGTGACGTACCTCAATGGTCCGAAGAAAACCAACCATACGATTTGTATATTATTGATTTTTATCGTTGTTTAAAAGGAAAAAAAATTAAATCTGTACTGCTACAACCCATGAGGGGTTGCTAGACCAACAGTTGTGCTTGGAGGTTATTTGGTCAGTGAACCTCCTATCACGCTCAACCTCCAAATTTCGACCCTATTAAGGTTACCCACTTTATGAGGCTGGTGGACCTCGAAGGGCTACCGAACCCACAGGGCTACAGTTAAATAGAAAATAATTATCTGCCTCCGTCGAATTCGAACCCAGGTCCTTGGAGCCAATGAGCCACACACACCTTAATTTTTATCATTATTTTTTTAAAATAATATATCATTGACATAAGCATCATTCTAGTGACATTTTGAAGAATACGTATATCATTTTTTCTGACTCCAAAATTCCTCTTGAATCGTTTCCAGAACCATGTTTTGAAATTTGTTGAACCAGGTCTTTGAAGCCAATGAGCCACAAACACCCTAATTTTTATCATTATTTTTTAAAAATAATATATCATTGATATAAGCATCATTCTAGTGACATTTTGAAGAATACGTATATTATTTTTTCTGACACTTGAATCGTTTCCAGAACCATGTTTTGAAATTTTTTGAACCAGGTCTTTGAAGCCCTGTTATTAACCTAATTTTGATCTATGTATAACTTGAAGATTAACCAAAATAACTAGAGACCGTTTGTAGCAGAGAGAACTGATGTTACCTGAGCCACCTGGAGTGCTGGTTGGAATCTGGCTTGGTGAATTGACTTTTATTTCGTGGTGGCTCCAGGGAATAAAACCTGAACCTCTCATTTTCTTTAGAATAGGTTGGTTATCTGAAAAGTAGCTATTCTCTCCACATAAGTAAAAAAACAAAAAATAATTAAAATTATAGTAACGAAAAATAACAGTAAGAACATTGCAATTTCTGCTAAAATTTGATCAAACCTTGTTTTGTTTTTGAGCTTATTGCATTATTTTAATGAGGTACATTATTAAAGCCTTACTTAGTTTAATTGCCCATTAAATATTGCAATTAAAATGTGGAATTTTTTTTATACAATATAATGTATTGTTTTGATTGATGTTTAGCGGTGAAACTTACGAAGAAAATCGTAATAATTTTATCTAGATGTCTTACTGATAAAACAAGGAAAATTTAGTTTTAAAATTCAGTGTGGGTCGACTATACGGAGTATGTATAAGGTCAACTTCATAAAATAAAAGTTACATATTAAACCAACAAAGAGTCGTTTGCATGACAACAGGTCGTTTAACACAACATAACACAGAACACAACGATTCAATAAATTGAAAATCGTAACAACTTCAACCTCGTCAAGTTGAAAAACTCGATATTTCAAAATTCACTGTTCACAGAGTTATTCATAGATAAATTTTAGTTTTGAATCCCAAAACTCCAATGCCATACTTAATAACTCCAAATAAAAATAGGACGTATACTTAAACTCAATAATTCGAATTCAGATGGATGGGAGGCTCTGTAACTCGGTTTCAATGTCATATCTAGGCAAGATGATGCCTCCGTTGGCAGATTACTGCATGGTTCCCTTCTCTTGACTATACTTGTCACTCAATGAGTTTTTACTGCAGTCAAAGCATACGTGTTCCAGAGAATATATCGAAGCTATATCGAAGCTAGATTACTTTAAAAGTTAGTAATTGAAGTTCGGTTTTAATAATCTAACTGTAGAAAAAACGCTAGAAAGACATTAAAACATTAATTTCTTACTTTCAAAATATTCATTAACAATATCTATATTTGCAATTTTATTAAAAATATATACAAGTAGTAAATATGATCTGTGTTATATTACGATGGTATTATTCAGTCTTGTGGAGATTCCAATCATTGAAAGACCACCAACTCCAATAACAGTTCTAGAATAAAAGATCTCGTGGGCATTTTCTTTCCAAACAAGTAGGAGTAGGCTTGGGTGGTTAAAAGTTTATCATCGGAATATTGACATTTCTGGCTACATGTGGATCATTTGGGTCATAAATGATGTAAATTTCATTTGTCATTGAGGACTTTAGGAAGGATTTTGGATTATAAGGATTTGATAAGAGAGGACTTTGATGGTTTTAGTGAAGCTCCAAAACTCAACTCTGTAACCCCAAATTAGTCCTTATTATGGTCATGTAAATGAATCTTTTGTAATTTAGTTTAGACCGTCTGTCTGTAAATTATGTAATTTTTGGAATCAACGAACAGTTTCTTGTCTTATCAGTCTTTTATGAGGATTTCAAGTTAGTCGTTTGTTCAGATGTAGTCCTAGGTAGCGGATCTGTTCGACAGGGTTAATTAGAGTTGTGTTACTGTACTATGGATACTGGAGGGCAGGACTCTTAAATGTAAACAAAGAAATTCCATTATAGCTTTATTAAATGTACAGTATTACTTGGTTTTCTTATAAAATTT
>NW_027114407.1:1762211-1764404 GCF_000696795.3 Halyomorpha halys | reverse complement strand
TCTGACTGCTAAGATCTTTGATGCATTTAAAGCTTTGTTCTGGAATGTTTGAATAATATTTTTCTATTAATTTTTTAAAAATTAAATATATTAGGATATTGCAGTTTTGAAGTTAAACAATGATACAATCCTATTAGTTGTTAACTTTCGTCCTGAGGAGATGACCGGAGAAGATATTAGGCACTGGCCATCAGATAACTAACAAACAGTAATTTGGTAAAGTGACATTATCATTGGCCGATCTGACGCTTTATCGTTTATTGTCGTTGGTTAGTGTCGCCGAGT
This sequence comes from Halyomorpha halys, assembly GCF_000696795.3. Taxonomy (NCBI): domain Eukaryota; kingdom Metazoa; phylum Arthropoda; class Insecta; order Hemiptera; family Pentatomidae; genus Halyomorpha; species Halyomorpha halys. The sequence goes on along the minus strand of NW_027114407.1, from coordinate 1,764,119 downwards.
CGTTGAACCCGCTTCGATCCGCCGGCTCTATCTGTGCGTCCATCTCTCATTTTGTGTATTCTGCCATATCCAGTCGATAGGATAAGCTAATTCAGCATTTGTTTTCCATATTTGTGCGTTTACATAAGATACAACTATTAAACTGTACCAGAACGACAGAAGTTTTATCATTTTAGTACAGGATACTAATAGATCATATAACTCCTGATATTTCATGTATTTGAATTAACTGTGAGACAACTCAGCCTATTGTTGACAATCTGACAGATGCAGTAGAACTCCGCTCAACCGACAACCGTTTAACCGGCTCGCCGGATTTACCAGTGTTAAACATAAAAGAAATGAAATGATGAGGAAACAGTAAGCTGGGTAAAAAAACAAACAAAATAGATCAAATCAACAAACTGCATGACTAGGAAGAAAAAATTTATTAAAAATACAATGTTGTGCTGCCTAATGAAGTTAGTTGCTGGTCACAATATTTTTGATCTTACGATGAATAGGCGTAACGAGTATACAATAATAATTATAAACAATTGTAATATATGACAATATAATATGACTTTTTTTTCCCTTTTAGTTTCATCTCTTTGGTTCTTTTGTACATTTTTTCCTTCCTTTTCTTCTCATCTCTCTCTTGGATTAACACTTAAAAACCATTATACGCTTAAATTAAACGATGTATCTAAAAAAAATATATTTTAAATTCGTCCAATAAACTTAACTATATCATATATTAACATACATATCACCATATATCATATAACACCATATATATTCGATATATTATATATATAGTCGATAGGCTAGGCTAATTCAGCATTTGTTTTCCATGCGTCTATGACTTATATTGATTGTTTTTGTAAACAATCTCCAACATATCGAATTGAACCTCAAGATGATGCAACAGACTACTAGGGCAACTGCATTTTGCTGGTAGTCAACTATGACCTAGGAGGAGTGATTAGTTCAACTACAGCCAGGCAGGAGACAGAATCAAGATGAGAGAACTGAACATTGTAACAGAGCTAAACTTTAAGCTCCACAATAAATGGTCATACCATTCATTAATCCACGTAATCTATAATCAAAATTTAACCAACCCAACTAATATTAATTGTAACTTTTTTTGTCAAACCAAATATAACCAATTGTGTTATAAATCATACAAGAATAGAGGCTAATCTCACTATTTCATCATATGTCATTATTATTAAATCCATCAAATATAGTCCATTCCATAAAATCCAGAATCACTGCAGATTTTGATTTACCTCAGATTGTGGTGATTAAATATTGATATTGTTTTATTTTTTATTTTCTACACTCAATATAAACTGACTATCCCGCTTAGCCGGTGATGCCCTGTTCTCGACTAGGTTGGTTAATGTAGTAATAAAACTATGACTGTACAGTTTATGGTGTTAAAGGTAAATATCACATAGTACAAAACGCAAAGCTGATCTAGTCTGTTCCATGTAACTTGATCGATGATCAGTTTGTTATGGGATTACACCATTCGATTTCTGAGATTCAAAAACTCTGGTTCTACATGTAAAATTAAAATGTTTCCTTAGAAGGACATGAGTACAGGAATTAATCGTAACTGAGTCTATTTTCTCCACTTTTATCCAAAACTAGAAAAAAAAATAGAATAAATAATAAATAAGACCAAATCGTAAAAAGAACTTATAATAAACCATTACTTCCAGGTTTCAGGACAGGAGGGTCTCCATTAACATCGCTTATTTTTCTTCTTGAATTTTGTTTATTATTTATTATGTATTGTTGAACCCAGCTGTTTGAATTTATGTATCAATTCAAAAGTAATCCCTTTAATAATAGAATTAAAAAAATATATGTATTATTGTGACTAATTACTGCATGTATTGCATGTATTTTAAATAA
>NW_027114407.1:1760131-1762161 GCF_000696795.3 Halyomorpha halys | reverse complement strand
TAAATGTACAGTATTACTTGGTTTTCTTATAAAATTTCTATTAAACTTATTTTCAAGATCAATTTTAGTTAGCATTATGTGTGAAAAAAAATTTACATTTATTCAAAAGTAAAAAAGATGAATGTTATACATTTATACATGTTTGCCCAACGGGCCGGAATATTGAAGAAACATTAAGAAAGTTGAGATAAAGAATCAAAAGATGTTGTTTAAAATAATTAATTTTATTATTTTGGAAAAATATTATAAGGGATGTAATTCTTTAAAAAAAAATTATAAATAATTAAACCTTTTTTTTTTTATCTCAGCATCATTATTTCCAATAAACAATAAGAATAATCTCGTTGCCCGATGACTTTACGGATGCTATGCTACTCGGTGGATTTTGAGATATGACTTGGTGAAAATAGAAGCCGCCAATCCTAAGCCCTGAACCAATTATAGAGAAGATGAGCGGTGAGCTGCGTCGAGATTGCTCCAGCTGATGAGATGAGCTTATCAGCTCAATTAGTCTAGCCACTAAACTTCAACATCAACTCGAATCAAATCATTCCCTCTTGTTTATATCAGGCTATTTACATTAGTCACAAACAAAAGAGTGGGTTTCAAAACCGAAAAGGAGCAAACATTATTTTGAAACCTTGAACCTTCGAAATACATGCTGATCTACGGATTCAATTAAATAATCAAATTATACTGTGAAAAGTCTACCAAAATTCAATTAACTAACTTACTCATACGATTGATTTTTTTTTTTTATGTGAATAAGTTTATCATACTTGAGGTTAATTAGTATTTCGCGCATTGATGAGAAATGTAATACTTCTGAGAATCCCCGGAGAAAGAAGAAACAGAAAACCAAAACCAGTGACCATTGCTACTGACAACTTGTGGGCTAGTCTTGTTATAATAACCGTACTAATCACCCTCAGTGTCCCTCTCTCTTTCTATCTTTCTCTCCCCACCCTCTCTCTACATTTAACCTCTAATTTATTATTTATTTATGCTATCCAATTATTTAAGGTGTTTTTAAAATTATTAAACCTCTTTAACATAAGTTTTCTTCTGATAAAATTCATAACTGGACTCTAGGCAGGGTATATAATATTAGCTGGTTTAAACAATGGATACTATTAGCTGTTAGTTTAGGCTGTACATGTGATATAGATTTTGAATCTGTTGAAAAATGGAAAAGTCAAATGCATACTTTGATTGATAAAGCTATAGAAAATTGTAAAAGGAAATAATTATAACTGTTATAGTCACTGAATATAAAAATTAGTCTTTAGCACTGTGTACATAATTGACGAAAACCCTATTTAATTGTTTTAGAGAGTGTTTAAGACTGGAGCTGATTTTTAAATTCAAACTATAAATATAGGTAGGACATAATATACATGCTTCATTTAGTAGGCAGATATTTCGTTTTAAAGAAGAATATCTTTAATTGAATATGTGTTCAGAGAAAAAAAATTCGATATTTTAAATGCTGGAATAAATTATTTCTGTGTATGAAAAGTGTTTTGAGTAATAAAATAATTTTAGTATTACAGTCCAATTATAATAGATAAATAAAAACAGTATGATTAGGGATTGATAAGCTTTTGAAAATCTTCCTGGTTGACAGAATTTAACTATGTCAGCTCTGTGTATTTGTAGTGTATGGAATATGTATATATAAACGTATCTTTTATTCTATTATTTTTTATAGTACCCGCAACACAACCATTTATTTTATGTTCATATAACTTACTGTAAATCTACACGGGCAGAGGATATGAAATATCCACAACACCGATAGCTGTAACGCGCAGACGTCTTTTACGATATAAAAATCCTTATACAGCTACTTGAGCAAGCCATTGTGACTATATCCTTCATCATTACAGGTGTAACAGTTTTTTTTTCTTTTAGATAATGTTGGCATTGGCTAGGAAAATTGAAGGCACAAAACTTCATTTTTCCTGCATGGATATGATATCTTAATTCTATAAATAAGCATATAAATTTTGTTCCCAATAAAATAAATA
>NW_027114407.1:1752644-1753296 GCF_000696795.3 Halyomorpha halys | reverse complement strand
TTGATAAGGAATGACCATGAAGTTAGGAATAGTATATATCGAACTAAGATGTCAAGTGAAGGAATTCATTTTACGGTGTGGTACTTGTGAAGATTTATTTTATATGTTTGGATATTTTTTATCATCACATTACTGGTATAGAAATTTGCTTAGAAGTATTTTTTTAACATTAATTAAAAAAAAAAAAAAACTCAAATAAAAATACCCAATAGTCTATTCGTTTAGGGTTGGGTGACGTAGAGGTAGGCTGTGTTGGAACATTTCTCTGTGAAATAACTCATACATTGTTAGAATTGTGTTCATTGGGCGTTTCAGGACTTTGTTTTTCATGCACTGCCAAGGGATACAATGAATTTCAGTTACAATTGGCGCCCGAAGGGGCAGTGACCAGTTTTGAATTGCAAATTAATAGAGTGTGCTAACTTATCCTCTGTTTAGGACAGTGTGGGGGCGTTAGATGACCTTTCGCCCCCCGGGAACAGGGCTGCTTCCCTTCGCTCTAGTAAAGGGGGCACTATTTTGGGAAATTTATTTCGCTCCATCGGCTTCATCAAAGTTCCCTCGTGTAAATGCGCAATTTCCTTTGACATTTAACAGAAGCTGTAATTTGGATGTAGCTATCTCCTATCCCTATTGTACCTTTCAAACAGAT
>NW_027114407.1:1737244-1752184 GCF_000696795.3 Halyomorpha halys | reverse complement strand
ATGAAAATAAAATAAATTAAAAGTTTGATAATAAATAAATTTGATCTTGGGATATGTTCTTGGGATTGGACACATAAATGATAAGTGTTCCGGATAGTTCGAAAATAATATTTTAATATAAATATTTTTCTTTGTGCAATAATGCAAATAAATAGAAAAATCATCGTAGAGGTAGGAGATACACAAAGAGAAGGAAATCGAATGTAAATAGAGAGAGAGAGAGAGAGAGAGAGAGCTTTGCGGAACATGGGTGGAATAGAGTTCAATAGGAAAACTCACTTAAAGAAGGATTTGCCGAATGCAGCAGTTCCATCGGAAAGGTATTAAAGTCGAAGCGTGTATTGTGCCATGTATTGAGATGCCGACATGGAAATGGAATATATTTCGATTAATAATAATAATTATTGTTAATTTATTATATAAAATTCTATTTATTTACTTCTTAATAGGGCATTACTTCTTGAATAACGGGAAATTTTCAGCTCCAATTTTAAACATAACAACTTTTTTTCAAAAATAAAAAAATTCAAGTATAAAAGTTCAAGTACGAAAAAATATTTTAATTTGAAATTTTTGCATCCGTTATTGTGGCAAACAAAAAGATCCTGAAAATGAGGCTATATAGAACCACAAAAATGCCTAAAATGAACATTAGAAAATCTTTTAATATTTTATAAAGACTGTCGCTATCACGAAATTCATGAATTTTTTTAATTTGACCTTTTCCTTGTTTACGGTATTAATTTTTTTTTCTGATATGTATAATTTGTAATATCTAAAGGTCATATTACGACACGTTTAGCAAACTATGTACAAGCATGTTTATGGACTATTGGGATTTACTGTTTTAAGCTGGCTTAAATTTGTAGCCGACCCGTCGCGTGCCATTTCTTGGCCATAAATCTAAGGGGGTTCGGACCAGTTTGTGGTGCATCCACACGTTTGTGCTCTGTTATTATTGTTTTAGAACTATCTATAGGGAACTATTTGTGCTCTCCGTGTTTAATAAATTAAAGAATTTACCAAACAATAGTTAATTAGTAATTAACTATAGTTTAAGATTGTGTATTTAAAAATTCTACCAATTGGTTGTAAATGCATTGCTTCAAATCTTTCCAATTAACTTTAGTGGTTTATTTTTGCACAAATATATATTTATAGAAACATAATTTGTCTGGGTAATTAAATTTTCAAGTATCATATAAAAACACTAGAAGGAAAGTTGGATTTTATAATGTTTATCAAATATCGTTTTTATAGATTTTTTTACCTTTTATTTTATTTTACTTCTCTTTATTTAGTTACCTTTTGTTTTTAAAATAGTTAAAATGGAAGGTAATAGTTCTAGGTCCACCATGTTTGGCTCTCTGGAACACATAACCTTGAGGGCATCGACGCTTTTTCTATCTTTGTTTACCTATCATTTGTAGGTCTTAAGGATTTGCGGCAAGTTCCAAACGTTTAGATTCGACTTAATAGCCTATCAATCACGGTAAAAGGATAATTGTAAAAATTATATTTAAATTTTGCTCTAAGGGTTGAATAAAGTAAAAACTTTTGCCCGTGAGGGCTGCGTGAAAATTAAGTTTAGATGTATTAGAATGTAAGATGTTGCTGTGAAACAGCCCTGGCAATAAAAATTGAAGAGCTCACGAAAAGTAAAACTTTAAAATATAATAAATTTATCATGTTTTCAGAAATAAATATTTCCCGAGACTATATATATATATATGTAACCAACATGAATTTTTAGAAACCATGTTACTGGAGTGAGACTTGAGAATTGACCGTTGATTGAGAATCACCCTCATGCCTCTCCTTATTCTGCGATAGCAACAATTTCTTTTACATTTAATTTTGTAAATCTAAATGTTATATTTCATGTTTAAGTTTGCCTAAACATTTTGTGAAGGTCTTTTGTTGAGTGTAGGAATTTATTTTTTCAGTTTTCACCAGTTTTATTTTTCATCAGTATATAAAAAATTTTATCGTGTAGAATTAAGTTTATATGAAATAGTAACATATTACTGTTAAAATGTAAAATCTTTTCTTTTACCTGTTCCTCTAGAAGTTCCTCAGTTACTGACTAAAGATGGTTCTCAATCCAATATCTTCTCGGTTCCTATTGAACGGCCTCATTTCACTGAGGATTTTGGTTTTATTTCATCCAATCCTTTGGATATATCCTTGGATGGCTGGATGGCCTTTTAATATTTCGTTCAGTTCTCTCTCTTCACCCTTGTCCAAACCATATGAGTTTTCCTTTATATTTCTTATACAGTATCTACCTTGTTTTTTCATAACGTTCAGCGTGAATATTATCTATTAAAATCATTTATATAACCATTTTCAATTATGTGAATAAAATCAGTTACTAGGACTGTACGCTGACTAAATATTTATCTCGATTCTAATTTAAATTTGTTTATGTATCATCGCCGAGGGATTATTAAACATAATTACTTTTTAGGTAGAACAACCAACGACATAAAGGATTAAAATTAAGCTCATTTAGCCGTACCCGAATATTGGAGCTTCGGTTCCAAGCAATACAAAGAGGTAGAACTTTGTCAATACGCAATATTAATAATATAATTCAGCTTGCGAGAGGACAAAGAGCTTTTCAAAGAGGTTGTAATTTATATATCAGCTCAATTTGGTCTTGTGTCAGAAGCACAAAGCCCTAGGGAGTTGACAATTGATCAAGTTATCCTCTTTGTTTAGCCGTTCCATCACTTTATTATGTTACAATAGTGCATTAATATAATTAATTCATAAAGGTATTTTTTTCTTTTTTATTGTTGAACTAACAATTAAAATTGATTTGATGCAACTATTTCTCACATTTGGGAGCATGGTAGCCGCGGGGTAAAGTGCGTGGGTACTAACTCTAAGGACCCCGAGTTCGCATCCGGCTGGGCAGAAAATTATGTTCTGTTACACTGTAGCCGTGAGTCATCTCCTATGGGTTCTGGAGCCTTCCAGGGTCCACCCAGCCTCTTAAATTGGGTAAAAATCTGGTGTGATTCTGACCAAATCACCTCCTTGCACAACCGTTGGTCTAGTAACAGTACTATTTTACAAAGTACTGAACCCCTGACCCTTCATGTGTTGTAGGGGTACAGGTAATTTCTTACATTTATTATAAATTATGCTGACACCACTAATGATTAACGCTTCTTTCCTGTGAATAGAAATGGCGTTTATAAATGTAATTTCGTAAAGGTGTGTTTTTAATGGAGGCCATTAGTAAGGTGTTCCTTAAGAACGTTTATATATGCGGCCTCTACTGTTTTCCGGCTCCTATTTGACTCAGGGGTCAACTAATAAATGTGTGTCCAATAGAGACCCCCCCATTTTCGGAAACTAGCGCTCTGAGCTTTAGCGCATTTTAGCCATCCCCTCCCCTTTCGTTATGAGGCCTTCTGAACATTATAAAATTTAACAAATTCAAGCTTATTTATTATCAATTTTGAACCTGTATATTTATCAATCAAACCGTATTTATGCATTAAACCCCCATATGCTACTAAATACTAAGTATTTTCAAAGTCACATGTTGCCTTTTGTTTTAGGCCGAGTATTTTTAAGCGCCCTGCTAAATTTATTAAAACTATAATCCCCTTGATTCTGCCCATGCGGTACTCTGTATTAAAAAAAAAAAATTATATAAATGGAAACAACAAAATAATTTTTTTTTTTAAATAATAGTTGTGGGGTTGTTCTCTATAGAGCTTAGTCCAAGTGCCCCTCTCCTGTACCAGCTCTCTCCTCCAGCATTAGTCCAGCCCTCGCTTCCTGAATGCTTCTCGCACAACTTCCTCTCAGGTGATCCATGGTCTTCCTCTTGATCTTCTTCGTTCCACTCCTATATCATGAGGAATTCTAAGGAAGTGGCCAAACCACCTTAGTTTATTATCTTCTATAATGGTTTCTGTATCTGTACCAGGTATGACCTGGTAGTTGGGCTATAGATCCTGTCTGTTCAGGTCTTTCCTCCAATCTTTTTCAGTTACCTCTTCTCCAATGCCTGGAACAGCTTTTTATGTTTAGACGTGAGGGTTGATGACTCCGATAAGTAAGAAAGGATGGGCGTTGATCTGTTGACGCATATCTTTGTTTTCTTCGCCATTTCTCATCTGTTGAGGAAACCTTCCCGGATTAAGTGGAACACTTCTGGAATATCTCCAGCTGCTTCCAGTCTTTGCAACAGTTCTTAATCGATATAACCGCTTTCGTTGATCTAGGCTCCTAGATATTTGAAATCCTACACCTGTTCCAATTTATGACCTTTTAACCTAAATATTCTCATCACTCGGTGGATTCATCTTCCTGTTCTCATGCATTTTGTTTTCTCTGGATTAATTTCATTTTTGATGATGAACAGCTCTTCTTGCATGATATGTATATTTTATTGTAGGTCCCGACAATATGCAAATGCTAAAAAAAAAAAAGAATATAATTTAATATTTTATATTTATTTTAATCAGCACGTCTAACAGGCTCTTTTAGGAAGCGCAGATATATTTAATGTTATTGGTTGTTTTTATCAAAACATTTTCGGAAGTTAACAAATATTTTCTTGATATCTAAAATGCTTAATCCTACGTCGGTAGGTCGGAGGATTAAAATATATTTAAAATTATATAATAGTATATTGGTCTGATATCTTTATCTGAATATTTCGATAATTTTCTTCCAACAGTAGTTATTTAGTTGTACGAAGTAAACTTGAGCTGACACCCACACTGTTATTATTTTAGAGAAATTCCACGTCCCCTTTGTAAAGACCTTTTGACATTGTAAAAGTGAACTAATTGGCAGTTAGTTGCTTCTCTCATAACGTTACGAAACAAAAGTCAATTCGATTTAATTTTAATGGCGTAGCTCTTCTCTTTTTTACCTTAAAAAAGGAAGAAAAAAAAATGATAAAACAAAGAAATAAGAAGCGGGGGAGGGTAGAGAGGGATGAAGTTTTCAGTACTGCCTTGATACACCGTTATGAGCCCTAACGAGCCGGCCTTCATCAACTCAGATCTGTCTTCATTAACTACGCTGTTAGTCTTTTAGCGCCCACTGTCTCTCGTGAAATATATACCCCATTATATAATATTTATTTTGTAAAACTAAATAATATAACAACCTGTGACAATAAGCGAACGACATCTTTAATGATACAACTAGCATGGCAGATCATGAGTGATGCTGGCTCAAAAGATGAAATTTTATAATAATAATAAGTGAACGTTATGCTTCTTATTAAATTGCTAATTAAATTTTCTGAGGAAGGGTTTTCCAAAAGTAATTAACAGGTAACGCTGTAATTACCTGGTTAATTATCTTTGGTAGCAGCTCTAATCAAAACAGAAACTGCAGAGTAATTAACTTTAAATATTTACAAGACTCAAAATTAGATGGCCGGTACTCCAAAGGTACCATCCTAAGTATACTGAACCTAAGGCAAAGAATAATTATGGCGTTATTACCCACGCAAATGTTTTTTCAGTCTAAAAAAAAAGGAAGTTCTAAGAATTCTTAAGGTGGATTAGAAATCTAGAAATGTACTATTTTATATATATGAATTTTTTTTTTCAAAATGTAACTATTAGTTGTTTGTGAAATATTTGCAGATTGTGAATAGTATAAATATAGATATGTTTACCATTTTGTAGTCTCTTCGACGAAATTCTATTAATTTCATTTATTAACTATGAAATACGTCTATAAATTACAATTCTATTAAACTCAAATGAGTTTTAGCTTTAAAGCATTTACTTATAACAAGTGTTGGTCGATGTACGACGACGACGTTACAATCTTTCTAAAGATCATAACACCAAATGTAGGGAATTCCCTTTCCGCTCTGTTTCCGAAAACTTCTGCTTATTTTACCACAAAAACATGTAGAGTTAACAGGTAGAGCCAACTCTGAAAAAAAAATTGTATATCGAACTATATTGTAAAATTAGTTAAAGCTGACCGAATAATTGTATTCGGTCTAATGGTTGGGGAATAATATAATTATTTAAAATATTTTTTACTTCCTGATACGTTAATATGTTTGAGAATAAAATTAGCAAGTTAATGTTACAGTATGTAGGTCAACTACAGCAATACTTTGCCATAATCCATTTTGATCTCCTCTAATTAATTGGAGCTTAAGTTTGATTGGAGCTTAAGGTAACTACCAATAATCAAATGTTGACAATAGCCAATAATTTCCTTAAACGTTATTTGCCATTATTAATCTAATTTATAATCATTAGCGTGAAGAAATAGTAGGGGAGGAAGGTACAGTCAGTGGAATAATAATGAACATAAATGAGTGAAACTTAATTCATTTGTGCCAACTTTTCGGCCTAAATTTTAAGTAGTTATAAGGGCAAAAGCAAATACGAGATAACAATTATAATTTAGCCAAAAATGGAACAGTTTAACTAGAAATTTAGACGATAACCAATAATAATGAAGGTCTAACGAACCCAAAGATTCGATGCCCATACCACCAATCACTCTCTACATACATCCTTCCAGTGCTGGTCCTCCAAACCCAATTCTATTAAATCAGTTTTAACGCAATCCTCCCACCTACGTTTGGGTCTACCCCTCGGACGTTTACCCGTCGTTTCAGTGTTTATTAACGTTTTAGGGATCCGCTTGTTACTAAGCCCTATAACCTTATACGCTCTTCTTATGCGACGTAATGATATAACTTGAATTATATATACCGGGAGTAGGTCCCTTAATTAGTTATTGTGTAGTATTCTAAATTCTCCCGTTTATTCATCCTTTTTGGTCCGAATATTTTACGAAATAATTTATTTTCCAAAACCTTAAGGCGCTGTTCAACCCTTAGTGCAATAGGCCATCCATAAAGAACAGTGGAAAGGATAATTGTTTTGTAAATTCTAATTTTTAAGTTTTTCGATAGAAGGCGCGAGCTAAGCAGTTTCGAAATTGAAAAATAACAAGCATTTCCCGCCTTCAACCTCGCTTTTATTTCCTCATCAATTTCGTTTTTTCTAATTACCGTAGAACCTAAATACTTAAAGCTATCAACCTGTTCAAACGTATTTCCTCCTATATCTATATCACCGAAATTGCTCGCGTTTATATTGCTAACCATCTATTTTGTTTTATCCGTATTTATTTCAAGACCTAGTTCCTTACTGGAGTTTATTATTGCATTTGTATTTAGTTTTATAGTTTCCTTGTTCTCGCCCAATAATATCAAGCACCGGTATTTTACCACCCAAAGTTAAACCCTTTTCACACGTACCGAAACGTTTCGGTCATGCACATCCGTAAGAGATTTATCAACTTCTTTGGTATTCCCTGTTTAGTCAGAATATTATATAGCTTCTGGTGGTCAATAGAATCGTAAGCCATTTGGAAATCTACATAAAGCTGTAAATTATTAAAAGAAATAAAATTAAAATCAATCTCTGTTATATGAAAATAATAGAAATATCTCCATTAACATAATGAAAAATGTTCCAAAGGTAACCCATATACTTGGTATAATGAGAAGCATGAAAAAAACTGGGTAAATAGTATGTGATAAGTACTAAAACTAAAAATAATAAGCAGCCGAGTGATGAGCAGATGTAAATTAAGTATATAAGGAAAAGTGAATAAAGAAAGAATTAAAGAGAGAAGGGGGGTGGAGGAAAAGAAAGAAAATTACTTCTGCTCATCATGTCATATTACTTTTAGTTTTACTACTTACTCTCTATTGACTTTCATAGCTTTCGTTATCACTTTTTTTATTCATTTTACCTATTTGTATGCTTCTTATAATAACAGGTTTATCGTTTCCTTTAAGACATTATCTTGATTTCAATGTTTCCATTACTTACATGTTTCTTTTTCTTTTCTTCCGTTATTTTGTTGTTCAAATTGTAACCTTTGCAATATAATATATTTTTATTAGTAGCATTGGTTATCATCTTAATTTCTTGTTAAAGTGTAGTTGTTTTTATCTCACTAATTTTTTCGAGCCAGGATGAGAAGGTCTGAAATTTATTCCGTAACGTTGGCGTAAATACAATGAGTTTCATTCATTAGTGTTCATTATTATTCCACTGTCCGCACCTCCGGCCGCCTTCCCCTCACATTAAGTCTACTGTCAACCTTAAAACATCATTATAATCATTAGCAATTTTTTTTCAATCCTACGTGAACATGAAATTGGCGTTTTAAGTTGTCGAGGTGGACAGTGAAGAAATAACCAGAAGAATATACCACTCCACCGACGGACAAGAGTCCTAAGGGCTCGACCGAAACGTAGCTGGGAGGATTTCGGTCCTTGAGGGTTTGGGTTTTAATGGAACCTTTCGAATCACGGTAAGGTAATCATTGTAGTATAGACGTAATGAAGATAGAAAGCTTATAGTCGTATGTATGATTAATACAAGACAACATATATGTGGTACATTACATACCATAAAATAAAATATTCATATATATTTGAATTATGCCTAAAATCGGTTAAGAAATGTGCCAAAAGGTTATATCCTTTCCAACACCTACAAAATCCTTGCAGAGGAGAAAGGATAAATAAGGATATTGCAGAGGATCAGGACCAAGAGAAGGGACAGGGCACACGATATTTATTGGCCGCCCTGCCCCTAGATAGCGCTCTCTCTCCCTACCTATCTATTCATGTATTCCAATGTAAGCCCATAATCGATTGCACACAATACATCTATTCTTACTGCTATATCAGAATCTACACAGTATCTACCACACTGTACTAGATAGTGTGAGTATGATGGCGACAGTTAGTTCTTGAAATGAGTTTACTTTCTTTGATACATTAAAATATTATTATGAATTAAGTGCATAAACTGTTTTATGAATTCATTCTTTTTTTTAAATAAACCATGCTGAGAAGGCTCAACAAGACTACCAGTTTACCACTGAGTTTCCTTTTTGCTAGCCTAATATCGTAAATCCCGACAGGGTTGGAGATAATAATCCGGAGAAAGGAAAGGTACATTGGAGGTGTAAAGAAAGGCATTTGTATGTAAGAGGGAGTAGGAGGTAACTGCTGGGGTAATACTGGAAGCTGGAGTGGAGGTGCTAATTCCAGCTCTAATCCTTCGTCTCCAGAGACCATAATGCTGGAGTTACTGGTACTGGTAGTGCTACTGTATCACGAATCACGAGTTTACTGCTCTCTGTTCTTATCTTACGATATTCTCCCCTCCCAACTGCTTGTTATAGCACACCGCGGTCTTAAATATTTTCAATAACTCTTATATATTATTATATGTAAAGATAAAATGTGAAAGAATATATTTTCTACATATGCTTTTAAAATATATTTTTAATCCTATTCTTTGCAACCAGTGAATAAAAACGAAATAATATATTTCTTATTATTTGTTGGTTGAAATATTATTAAAATTGGTTGTATTTAAAAAAAATAAATTAGTTACCAATCCCTTAGCATTTTAAAGAACTCTTTGCTATCCATAGTTTACATTTATTTTAAAATTACTCCATTACTTTTTTTTTACGAGATTGATTGTATGGGATATAGACTACAAGAACATTATTTATTTAAGTAAAAAATGATACAAGATATCAGAACAAATCAATCAATTTTGCCTTGACTATGATAACCTTACTGTTTATTCTTCTCAATCAAACTTGGAGAATGAAGAATAATGAAGAGCTAATAAAGAAGAATCATTTCATCTGGATGTAAGCTCACAGGAAATGCAAAGCCATAAAGGCGGGCCTTATGATGTACCAGGGGCTTGGCACAACAGTTGTGAAAGAGTACAAGCCAATCACTGGCTGCTTTATGTTTTAGTTTAGATTACAATGGCGGACATTCCTATTAACCTCAACGATAACCTAAGCAACGTGGGCGTGGCCTTTTTGGCTTCAATTTTGCTTTGAAAGAGAGTAGGTTATGCAACCCCCATGCAATCATATAAGAGATTCTTGATACAACAGCAGCACTTGGCGATCATTTAATGCTATTGATCACTGGTCGTTTATCAATGCAAAAGATATTTAGAAGATTTGAGCATTAAATGGAATAATGTGACTCTAGATGCCCTCGTTCCGAGAATCGGGCTTACGTTTTTTGCTGGTTCCTGCAGAAATGTATTTAATCATTTTTAGTTTTTAAAACAACTCAGAAGCTTTAATCTATAATGAGCTATAATATTGGGTTACATTATTAAAATTGTGTTTAATCTTAATTTAATATTCAGTGATTGTATTAAGGAAATTTTAAACAAAAGGCTTTAACAAAAATAATGATATTAAATACAACTTCATATTTGTATTACACATATTGTAAATACACGGTCAATTCTAGCTTTGTATTTTTTTTTTTATTTAATAAAAGAGGATTGGTTGGAGTTGACAGTTTTATCAATGGATTTTCGGAAAATGTTTTATTGAAATGTATTGCATTTTGATTTAAGACAAATTGTTGTATTGAGGAGAGCTACAACTATTGCAACATGGTGGTAATTATTTTTTAACTGGGGTAATGGTTCACAATTCTCATAGATAAATTTTAGATTCCTTCCACAGTTTTCTATAATCTGTTAAACTTGTTTTACTCCAAACGAGCGAGACATAAGGAAACTACGGTACATAATTTGGATTTATTTTATTGAAATATTGGAAAAATTTAGAGGACGGTTAGACCAGAGGAACGGTCTACCTCTACTCTCTTTCAAAGCAAAAGTGAAGCCAAAAAAGGCCACGCCCTCGGAATCTAGGCTTGACGTACTAGGATAATAGAAATATCCTCCATTATAATCTAAACTAAAATAGAAGGCAACCAGTGATTTTCTCGTACTCTTTCCCTACTCCTCTGCCACATTCTTGGGTCCATCATAAACCCCACTTTTTTGGCCTCGGTTTTCCTGCCAGCTGATCCTCTTCATTATTGTCCTTTCTCCACAGAAACGATCCATAAAATAGGTACAGTAACCATAACCATAAACGTCAATCAATCTGGGAGATTGTAGACAATTTTTGAAAATACCTTCTCGTTAAGGTAACGCTTGCATTCACTATAAATAAAGCACTGGGACAAGTAGTATATTGAAGTCGATTTAAGGGAAAAAAAGTGAAAAGATACGTAGAACAGGTTGCTGAAACTTTCTGCAAGAAATAATTAATTGTGTCTTTCACGTTTAAGTTTTCTTAAATAATTTAATATATATTGTATTCGTAAATAAAATTGATTACTAAAAAGCCATCAGATTAAAGAGGCATTCTGTGGTGAGTTTTTTATTAGTGTTTAATTCTTTTGTTTTCCATTATTAATAATTTAATCAAACGCAGTTGGTCATTTTTCCATCATGTGCATAAAACAAGGATTTCTAAATTTAGCACGGATGAAACCACGATGTATCTATGTCAAGTATTCTATAAATTTAAAACATTACATTGATACTATAGTTACTACATGGACTATAGTACTCGTAATAACTTACTATCAAATATTAATCACCAGCTATCTACAAAGTATTTTTGAAGGTGTGGATAGCGAGGTCAGAGGGACAGGGAGTATCGAATCCTCAAGAGGTGACCTTATGCTCTCTTTCACTCTCCAACTCTCTCCCTGACCCCAGCAACATTAATCTTCTCTCGTTTCATCCATCATGGCCTATTTCGTTATTATCGGAAATAAACTTATAATTTCTCCAATAAACAGTACTAAAGTTTTAAAGTCATTATACCTTTATTTTTATATTTAAAATAAATAAACTGTAGAAAAAAACTAAATTGTAAGAAGCTGTAAGATATGTAATTTTTTTTTTAATAAGATATATACCTAATTTTATTTTCATTTATGTCAAATGAATGAATGAAATGAAAAAGTAATTTTATTCTGGGACATATGTCCCCATTGTTATTGTTTATACATTATGATTATTTGTCTGGCAAGCATTTAAAAGTTTCCAGTACTAACAGGTTAACTACTATTTATAATGTTAATCAATATATGCTAATTTGTTTATAATGTTGCGGAGGTTTGGTTATGCAATAAGTGAAGAAATAGGTGTTGTTTAAAGGAAAGAATGTATGAGGATTAGGGAATGGAGATGGGAAGTGAGTTCCAGAAGGAGGTTGCACGTATGACAAAGGATTTGCTAAAGAAGGTGGAAATGGTGTTTAATGAATGAATAACAGTGAGGAGATCAGGATATAGGTAGGTTTTTTTTATTTTAAGAACTTGGAATAGGGTAAGGAGCCATTGCCTTCAGGAGGTTGGATAGAGCCACTTCAACTCGACTGGGTATGGTGTGTGGATTAGTAGGGAACAATATAAAGGTCTTGGGAGAAAATTAGATCCATAAGGTATGATCGATCGGGAGAGTCTGTGAATAGGTTGGTGTTGAGATCCCCTGCGATTATTACATTTTAGAAGAGAGGAATGTATGAAGGGAAGGAGGATTCAAATGTATCATCAAAACGGACTCGATGTGGGTGGTAAATGACAATATAGAAGAGGGAAAAGGAGCTTGAAGTAAATTGCACAAAGATGTATTCCAAATGGGGTGTGTCAAAGGAAGGAGACTTCAGTAGGATTTTAGCCCTCAGACTGTTATGAACATATAGAGCAACACCACTAACCAGTACGGTCAATTCGGACATGACGAAGGAGGGTCTAGTCGGGGAGGGGGATAGAGGTAGTTGGGATATTGAGTTTAAGCCACGTTTCTGAGACGGCAATGCTGTGGTAAAAATTTTGGAGAAAGTAATCCAGGAATTCGTCATAATGTGCGGGAAGGGATTGGGAGTTAACTTGGAAGGAAGTTAGGATATTGGTCATGTAGGAACAAAGGAGAGAATGTGATATAGTGAGGAATGGATGCAGTTTATTATTGGAGTAAAGAAGGAGAATTAGGAGTATGCTAAAAAGGATATATGAGTTAACATCAAGGAAGAGGATACATTTACTGTTTTCCTATTTGAATACCATGGAATAAGCAATGAACTACTAATTTAGAATCGTCTCAAAATAACTACAGAAATGAAATGTATAAAAATATACTTTGGTTCTATTGGTCTTTAGTCAAATTCTTACTGATAAAACCCTCTAGTGTTAATCCGGTTTTAATGACATTTGTCGGTTGCCATACCGATTACTTCGAGGATCAATGTGGATTACAGGATTATAAGAAATTTTGCAATTACATTGGTTCTTCAATGATTTTTTTTTTAACGATTTTCATTTATACATTTGCTTCCATTAGCAGGATTATTAGGGCAAGTTTGTAAATAGCCTTTAGTTCTTATAATATTCAAGGCATTTTCTAGGAGGTAAATATGGAAAAATATTAAAAATGGACGAGATCGGTAAAAAATAATGTTTTATTTTAATCTCCATTATTAAGGCATTGGTATTGGAACATTTTGTTTACCATGCATTTGTTTATTTAGCGCTGTGGAAAAAAAAACTACACCCGCTACAAAACAATGTTGCCAATAAAAATAATTATCAGTAGCCATCATAAGATTAGAATGAATCGTTCAAGTGGGTTAAATGTGTACACCCTTTCCTTAAACACAAAATATGACATTGCTTCGAACCTAATTATATGCAATACTTTTTAAAAAGAAGTTAGGTTACTTTAATGCACGCAAAATTTCGACATTGTCTTTGGTAGCAGTTATCTGAAGTTGAGAACTCCACATAAAATAATTTCATAGCTTTAGAAACGACTGGTGGCATTTTTAAATTAGCTAAAACAATTTTTCCTATTCACCCTTTAAAGAGTTTATTTTATTTTTTTCCTTAGAAACTTTTTGGATCCGCCTCTAATGTCCATAGAAGATTTATGTACTTATTGTCTGGTTATGTGGAAATGGTGGTTATATCTCATTATGGATTAAGAATTTTATTCCTGACTATACTTAATGCTAATTTTATTCAAATTAATGGTTTTATGACATTATTTTCCTCCTCACAAATGCATTGTATCGGGGACTTGACAATGAAGCTTATGCAGTGAATTAAAGGAAAGAGTTTTCTCACGCATTTGTATTGTACGTTCTGTGAAGTAATGTGAGAGAGATCTTGGAAAGCTATAAGGAATTCGTCAAATATAAAGACCTCTCGTTATAACGAGAATCAATCTATAATACGTGGTACGGTAGGGTTTTCATTAAAGCGGACGATCCTCGAAGCAACCTAAAGATCAGCTGCCCCATAGCTTACTTGAGAATGATATCCTAATTAAGACTTTCCGGTAAATAAGCAATTACTCTCAGGGTTGTACCACACAAATACATTTTGGACCCACAAAAGCCTTGTCCAGCTTGTGATGGAACGGCATCGGAAGATAGTGATTTTTTTTTATCAAGCTGCCGCGTGCCATCCGAAATTAAACAATATTAGAACCCTCTCGATTGGATCTTAAATTGTTATTTATCAATGCAACCAAAAATCTCAAACGGTATATTAATCATCTCAATAGGATATGTAGTTTTTGTTTGTTTTATATTGTTAAATACGTATGTGACGTTATATATTTTTTGTTTTGCTTTTTGTACTATGAGAAACGCAGATGGCCCAGCTTGGGTTTATTGTTTCTTATTGGATTATATAAATGATTTTTAATTTTTTATTCTTGAGAATAACAGTGGTATATGTAACTGTTGTACTGGCTAACTCTGTCTGTATGGTGGTTACCACATAAACAAATAAATATATATACTATAATATAGTAATATGTGAAGCAATGAAATACGAGTTCCAGTGCAGCCTATATGAATTGAATAATTATAAATTTAAGAGCATAATGAGAATAATAAAAAAATATGAAAGTAACCCACATCTTTTAGGAATATCCATATTTCACAACACACCTCAATAGTTCTGGATTGAACCTCGGTACATCAACAAAACTTAGAGATGATAATATAATTAGAATTAAAATTTTCAATGCCATG
>NW_027114407.1:1734486-1736555 GCF_000696795.3 Halyomorpha halys | reverse complement strand
AAATGTTTGTGGACTTACTTTGCTCTACAAACACAGAAATATCCTTTCACCATCTCTTGATTATTTTATCTAATACGACTTTCCTTATCCTCTGATACAAGTCCTTCTGGATTTCTTTCCCTTTATATTCCAGGACACTAATGAGAACGGAAGAGAATTGAGAAACATGAAGACAGAGATGGAGGAGGCTACTAAAGGACTAAAAGCCATAGCAGGTCGGAACACAGTGCACTTTCTCCCAGAGACGGAACTGAGTGGCTCTTTAGTTCTGGCCCAGCGAAAGTCAGTTCTGCTCGAACATCTTCGAAAAGGAGTCTTTGTTCCTGAGTACTTGTTACAAATGCGACCCCGAAACACAGATACGGTCGAGTCCTTCGGTGTGTTATCTCCTGTCTACTCTTTGGGTCAGCGACTATTGCCCTACTGGAGCACATTTTAGCACTTATTGTTAATCACGTTGATGTGTTGTAACAATGTAATAATATTATTTAGAAGGTGGTAATTGGCTGCATTCATTGTAAAACACACCGTAAATGCTTACTGTTTGCTACACCGGGATAATCTACTACTTCACTATCGTAAACCGTAAATCAGTCATCTCCATCATCCATAAAGGATCGTATTTATAAAAATTCCTTACGGTGTTAACAACGTGTGTTACACATTAAAGTTCTGCTTTAAATACATTCATTTAGCTTATTTTAACAATTATGCGTTTTATAAACGTCGCTTCACCACAAAATGTTGGTAATGGAAGCAAGAGATATAAATTGAAAGGGCACCTTTACTAAGTTGTTCCTTAGGAATGTTCATAAATGCAGTGGTTAATTATCGATAAAATATTTCAATATAATTAGAAATGGAGATTATTATTGTTACGATGTAAAAGTGGCGTTCTAGCTTTTTATTTACAATTTATCCTATGATAAATAGTAAAAAAAAAATTACTGGTGTTAACCCCTACAAAGATGGAATTACGAAGGCAGAGTGGAAATCTAAGTTAAAATTAAAAAGTTAAGGATACCTGTTTTTATAACAAGGAAACTTATTATAATGAAATTTTCGCATGGCTAGTCAGATACCTCTACTTAATATTATATCAAGAAATATCTCTTGTAATTGCTTGGTATTTAAAAATTTCGAATCTGAGTTTTCGATGTAAATAAACGTTTTATGATCTCCTAGGTCTAAAATTATGATAAGGCTATTAAACCTGTTAAGTGTATGTATGTGAACAGCATTACTAAAAACTATCATTGAAACGAAATTTCCATGAAATATTCAAGGTTGTTATATCACTGGGAAGCTACAGCAATTATTTCTATAAAATTGATATACCAAAAGTGATATCCTATATACTGGAAAAACGGCTTTAAAAATTTTGATTACATTTTTTTTTTAACTCTAATTGTTATGAGTAATAAACAATCGATAAGTTTAAAATATGGAAGAATTTCATAATTTATTAAAGGAGAAAATAAATATTTTCTTATGACAATATATTATATTGTAAAATATCAGATTTTACATTCACTTACGTATATTTATTCAGTAATATAAAATATGAACAATTATTGCTATCTTGTATAATAAAGAAATTGCAGTTTTTAATAAATATTCGTTAATTTTATGTTATAATATTTAAGTTCAAGGATTAATTTCATCACTAAGTGAAAGTTGCTCATTTTATGCTAAATTAAAAAAAAAAAATTAATTCCTTAAAACGGTTTATAACCTTAGAATTACACATGAATAAATGAAGTTATTTATTTTTCCGTAATAAATAATATTTGTTATTTAAAATATCCAGAAAAATTATTTATGATAATTGTACAATGGTTGGACAGGACATCTGCATGTAATGATCTGTAACGGAAAGTCAGAGGGATAGTGAAAGATGGAGAAAGTGTAATCACTGTTCATGGTTGGTTAACCCGGAGAGTAAAACTGATCACTTGGGTTTTAATATTCTTCAGCTCTTTTAGAAAACATTGGACAATAGTTGAATTGCGGTAAAAGCTAGTGCAAACTGATAAATGCGAATAACGTTTAAGAACTGCAGAAATTTA
>NW_027114407.1:1717571-1733946 GCF_000696795.3 Halyomorpha halys | reverse complement strand
CCAGCGTTGACGTAAGCTCAATCTGGTGGACCTCATTGAAACTAATGAACCCTGATGATTAATGAGATTCCTTCAAATATATACTCTTGTTCCATCCATTCTGATCTAGCTATCTGTCAGTCATCTTGTAAATATCTTACTTTAATACCAATTTAGATTTCTAAACTATATTTTTTTAGACTATTTGTATTATATCGTCTAGTTTATTCATTTTTGAGTCCACCCATTTTAACACAATAAATTCAATTTTTTTGGAAATTTTCTAGTATCGTCATTGTTCTTCCTGAGCAGCAAGATATGATTATAAATATGATTTAAAACAATCTAGTAACTATTTAAAATGTAATGAATTATTTTTCTATAGATGTTAATTGATTCTCTTATTCCTTACTTTTCTTAAAAATTACGAAATATATTTTCATCGAAACGAGTTTAATCTTTTTTTAAAAAAATAAAGTGTTGTAGGACGTAATTTTTTTTTGTTTTTGTTTAATTGCAAATCTTCAATTTTTCTCAAGTACATTTCTCCTTTTCGGCTCCTTTCCTTTACCATTTAAAGTAAAGAATTGACTCAAACTTGTATTAATTAATGAAAGAAAAAACTCCCAAAAAAATGTGTTATTATTGAAAAAAAAAATACAGTGAACTAAAAAATTAAAACCCCGTCTTTGGGAATCCACTCCACTTATAAACCTATATCTTTCTTACTAATAATCAATTCAGTCATTATAAGGAAAAGAGTAAAATTATATAGATTCAGAACTTTGATATTATATTTCAGACCAACAGTCCAAAAATAGATATGTTATGCCACTCAATAATTCCTTCATTGAGCCGTGAGAAATTGTGTTAACAATAGCACGTGAACTGTTGTTGAAGAGGCTCCTAGAATAAAGGTACGCCACTCTCCTGTTCATTATGGACCAATAAGTTTTGAAATCGGCATTGGACGAGTAGTATGATCGCTTCATCTTTTACCAATGTGTATTAGGCCATGGTTCTCATAATTTTGTTCACATAGAATGATCTATTTTGTCCGGAAAAAATAATAATTTTATTTATATTTTTTAATTTCTTTCTTCTTCATTTAGAAATAAGTATTTTCAAATACAACGCACATAAAGCCCCTACCTTAGTTTTAGCTCAACTCATGAAACGCCTTGCACTGGAGCGTATAGGCAGGCCCTCTCAACATTCTGTTTCCTTGAATTCTCTAACTTTGGAACTAACTGGGTGCATTGATATTTTTATTTTTATTTATATACATAAAAAGTATATACTTCTGTTTCAAGATGATGTTGCGTCATATAGTCTAGATCGTGTAAAAATGTTTTATGTCAGACTGAAAAGATAAAAATTTGCACTTTTATTTTCCACCCCAACCCAGCCTATATATCGAAAAATTAAAACTATTCCATACTTCTCTCTCTTTTTTTTACTTTTACTTATATATATGTGTACGATATATATAAGAAGTATTGCGATTGCGAAATTTCGAATTTTGGTTTTAATAGGAATACACCTTTTAATTTCCCCTGAATGCCTGTTTGTCTGGGATGTTATAGCTACTTTCCGATAAAATCGACTGGTCCAGAATTGTCACTTTATGGAATCGATTCTTCATTTTTTTCGATTTTGTCCAAAATGGCTTTAAAGATTTTGATTAAAGTCAATTATCATTAAGATTTTAATTAAAGTCAACATATCAACGTAGTATAAAATGTTTTTTAATATAAGCTAGATCTTACCCTCATTGAAATGGTTGGACAGGAATTAAACACCGAATTTTCAAAATGGATGCCTCTAAAGCACCTTTAATTTTCTTTGTCAATAAATGTATCAAAATAGTAAAAGAGAACTATTTATTGTAGTGATAAAATGCTCTTTTTCTATTTTGATATCTTTATTGACCGCCACCCAGACTATCCTCCTATAATCTACTTCATACGGTCAACTATCTTCTTTCTATTTAATTTTCTTAGTTTAAAGTAAGTAACCATCTCACATTTTTTCAACTACTAATTATAGCAAAGGATTGGCTAAGTAGCTTAAGGAGATAAGAGGAAACAAACTTTTTCAGGTTGAAAAAAAAAATAATTAGAAATTCGGGTTGTACTATAGATATCCTGTACACCGTTGAAAAGCTAAAGATTTTAGGAGATATGTCAAATAATGTTTAGCACATAAAGTCGTAGGAGGTGAAGAATGACGAGATATGTTCTAATACAAGTTTGACGCATGCGCAATGCGTTTTTGGGTTTCACTAATGTCATAGATGTTTTTATGTCACCACAGTTATTCTTTTATTTCACTTGAATTATATATAAGTCTTTCAGTTGACAGAATGATTAATTCCATTCAACCATAATTCCATAACAATTAAGATTAAATAAATGGTTAAGAGTACAATGTAAATTTTAGAAAATTGATATATTTTACAAAAGAAAAATATTCAATTATTGAAAAGAAAAATGTTCAAATATTGAAAAGAAAAATATTACTAAAATTATTTTTCTGCCAAATCTACACCAGATTTGTTTGCTTTGTTTCTTATGCTAATTAATTATGAGTGATATCCTTAAAAAATAAATTAATTAATTAAAAAATAAAAATGTTCTTGGATATACATGGCTGCCGTTCACCTTATTTCAAACTTAGTCATCTACTAGGGACATAGGATTTTCCAACATTAAAGAAACTATAGAAATATCTATTTTAATAACTAAGAGATTGTCCAGATGTGCAAATATCTGAAAGAGTCGCCTTCAAGGCCCCTGGAAATTCATCTAGCTTGTTCAGTATTTCCTCAAAGTTTTTGTTGTTTGTTTTCTAAATATTTAAGTTTCGATGCGCTAAGGTACTAATTAAATAGTTTTGAAGACATAATTAAATCTCAAGTTAGTTGGCGATCGAAGCAACTTTTCAACTTCTCGCTGACTCGAGATTGAATTAAGAAACTCTGAGAGACAGGTAGAAGGATAATGTTTATCAAATTAAACTATTTAAGAGACAAATAAACTTTTAAAATATTTTTAGCGTTATTAGTGGGTGTTGTAAATATTAAGTTACTTAATTTTTACTCAACTTATTAGTTATTTATTAATTTTATTTATTTATTATGTAAAAATAGCGCACAAACAGGCATAATTGTTGGTGAAAGGTTGTCATGTAAATGTACAATAAAATGCAAACAGATAATTAAATCTGAAGAGAAAAGAAAATAACAAACGAATATATTAATTTCAAAACACTTTGTAAATATATAATTAGAAATATGTGTATACAATGTGTTGAAGTCCTGATATTATTTAAATAGATATAGTTAAATCTTAAATTAATTTTCTCAGTGCGCTTAAAATAAAATTAAGTCTGTTTATTATTGTTTGTTAATTTCGTTACAAATTTTAGACATTTTAATTGTTTGCGTTGCTC
Organism: Halyomorpha halys; assembly: GCF_000696795.3. Lineage (NCBI taxonomy): Eukaryota > Metazoa > Arthropoda > Insecta > Hemiptera > Pentatomidae > Halyomorpha > Halyomorpha halys. The sequence continues at coordinate 1,730,514 of NW_027114407.1, read as the reverse complement.
GAGCTAGATTAGTTCAACAAACTCATAGATAGGCATCACTATTTGTTCTGCTACAGTATCTGTCGACCACAAATTGAGTCTATTCAAGCCTGTAGACAATGTACTCAAATACTTTAATTAAGTGAAAGTTATAAACTTATCTTATTTCTGTGTCTGTGTATGACGAGCATTAATCTTTTTTTATCAGTCTTTGATATTCCAGGTTTGATATAGTTATTCAAATTGACTTATAATAAATAAACATTAAAAACTCATTCTTTTTTTTTTTTTTTTTAAATTTTCAGTCAATTGCCTTCCTTTTTTTTTTTAATTTGGGAACCAAGTCGGTTTTGTTTCGATTAACGAGTATAAATTACGCATTAAAACAAAATACTGAGATTTGTGAAATATACGTTTATGCAACTGAAAATAGGGGAATATTTAAAAAAAAAAAAAAATCATTCCAATTTGAATATTAGAAGTACTTTTTGTGTCAAATAGTAATCTCAAATCTTTTATTTTATTTGACCTATGCAATTCTTTCAAATAAATAATTACAAGTTAAAACATTCCCAAATCTTGAAAAAGACTTTTTAAACGTTTATTTTCATTAAATAATAGTTTTCGCACATAAAACAAACGCAAAGTGGTTAATATGCTCCCAAATACCGTCAATAAAACTTCAACGGTCCCAAGCTACTCCCTTGAGGAACACCAGAATTGGGGTTAAAGTCCTCAGAACAATAACCACAATACCGAGCATGCTGAATTATGTTGCTAGATTAAAAACTTGCAGTTTAATATTGTCAAAGGGCAGTTCTAAAATTTGTATGCTTTGGTTAATAAAATACCATGTTCAACCATATTAGATATAGAGCAAGGTATTAAATATTATATAGAACAACGAAATAACCATATTATATTGATATATAATATATACTATTTGTCATTCACATGACGATCTAGAGCATACAGTTAGCTGCCCAGTATACAGTAGCTAGCGGACAGCATTTCCTAACTGGACGTAGCTCCATGCTTTTATCCTGTGTCTCATTGTATATTCAGGCCGAGTTTTATATTATCGACTAAATCACCTTAATTTAAGTATTTCTTATACATTTATGTATCATTAAAGAAAAATAATTTTCCACCAAATAAACTCACATATCAAAAATAATTTACATACAAGATCTGAAAAAGTTTATATTTCATATATATCTTTGTGTGTGTGTTTGTAAGTGCTTTTGTGTATTTTTTATTATGGTATGGCCCATTGTCATTGTCATTGTAATAAGAACAATCAATTTACGTTAGCCCTGTCATAAAAAGGATGATATAAACTGTTATTCATAAAAGACGTTCTATTTAAACTGTTATATTAAGGGATATACCTGACCAGGTGCAACTTCAGAGTTAATAATTAGGTAATAAACAAACTAAAAGGTAATCATAGACCTTGTCCTACATCCTAGATTAAAAATAAAATAGATTAGCAAAAGTACGTTACACGTTCAACTGCTAATCGAGTTCGTTAAAAAGTTACAGGGGCCAGATAATTTACGTGGAGGCGGATCTTAAAAAATATCAACCAATGTAAACCAAAAATATCAAACATGGAGGCACATTCCTTGGCGGTTTGGCACTCATACTGTATTTTCTTCTTAAAACATCCAGGAGAATTCCCGCAGAGATTGCAAGTCAAGATAGCATATAGCTTTACACTTGTAACCAAATTATAGCTGTTTGAGTTATAAATATTTTAAAAGCGCTTAATAATTAGAAGATAATTTAGAGTTACAAAATATAATTTTAATTATATACTGATATAAAAAAATAATGGACAACCAATACCTTGGAAATTTATATTAACCGCCAATATAAAAGCATACTTTAATTGATCATTAGTAAATATTAATATTCAAGAAGATAACTAATGAAATTAGTCGTTTATAAAAGTTGTTTGGGGTTTAATGTAATATTATAATATAAATAAGATCATTTTAACAACTATGGGTCATACTAATTATGAGAGTTGTTTCATTAATTTATATGTCTCCCCTTGTGAAACTATTTGTGTTTAAGTAAATAATTAATAATATAAAACTCGTTTAGTCTTCAGGCACCAAAATGCTTATTGACACTCCAGTAAAAGATGACTAATAAATAAGTTGATATATATATATATATGTATGTGTGTGTGTGTATATATAATATTGTATTATATTATAATATTAATATCATGTATTTACTAATAAAATCAACCCGTACTGTCATTAGCAATTGTAACAATTAGAGTACATGAGGGCGTTTAATCAATTAGCATCAGCAATTACCATACACAATGCAATGGCATTTAATTAATTTTCTGTATTATTTCAATCTATTGTCTTTTATCGTATACTTACAATAAATATTTGAATCACCATAATTAGTAGATGTTTCTTTAAACAAATAATATCAGTTCATAATATTAAAATTATCTGTTATAGATATGAACATTTGGGTCAATGTTTTTACTATTTCTAAATTTTAAAGACTTGTAGATGTAAATAAATGATATTTAGGGAAAATGTTTGTATTTAAGCTTCACACATTTTCAATTTTTACCTCCTCCCTTTCCGGTGTTATGCATATATTTATGTATATATTTTTTGGAAACTACTAGGAAATACTGAAGATATCAAAATTTAAAAAAAGTTGTTTCAATCAGAACCAAATATCATTTCTGTGTAAACAACAGAGGAAATGAACTAATCGTTTATCAATTTTGTAACAATAATTTAACAAAACTATTTATTGGCTTTATTAACTCTTATTGGTAATATTTACACACTGAGTGAAGAATATATGCATATGATTTGTTAAATTTTTTTAAAATTTTCACTTTATAAATACCATAATGAAACTTTAAACATCAATTTAATTGTTAACGCTTAAACTTTGTGGTCTTAATAAATATATTTATTTTTATTCTTTAAACACTACAAGATATGTTTTTCATTATTTGATTACAGTTTACACTTAAATCAATTGAAAACTAAACATAAATAATGTGCAATAAAAATCAGAGATAATAATTATTAAATGCTTTATTAATAAATTTATTTTTTAACCTGAATACATTTATGTCTTAGGAAGATATGTTTATACCTTATAAACTTTGAGATTTTTTAATTTGACGGTATAGCCCTCTTAAATTATTAAAAAAATAATAATAATTATAAATTGTCATTAGAAAAAAAATAATTACAAAAATGTTAGTATAAGAGTTAGTGGAAAGTGTTTAAACCATTTACCCCAGCTTAATGAATACCAATGGAATTCCACCTTCAGGTGGAGTCCCACTCGACTAACTGAATATGGAGCGTTCTATATCAATTCACAAAGTCAGGGTTTATCATTTATTTATGAACTAAAGATTAATTTTCTTCCACACCTCTTCTGGAAATAAGGGCTGCAATACTTTTATACAGAATTATTTTTAATCATTATAATGACTCTCTTTCTTATTGTTTGAGAATTATTTGCAATATGTAATATGTATGAGCCTGAAAGTCAAATTAGCAAAGTTCGCAACGAAAGATTTCAGACCTGGTATTAAATCTAACAAACAAAAACAATAATCTAGTTAATTATCATAGCATTAGTAATATTAATTATTACTTTTACTGAGAGACCGAGTGAAAGGTTTTCCTTCTGCCGGGTAGAATATGCGCTGGGATACACGAGCCTATACCAGCGGTTCTGCAAACTGATCCTAGAATAGCTATTCCATTTCAACTCAACTCGAATTTTAACCTTACCATCTCAAATATTCTTGAAATATTCAAATATGCATATTGCCAAAAATGAAGTATGAATTAAAGTCCTGCGGGTTGACATCAAGTTAGTAACATATAAATTTTATTAGATTCCGTACACTACTTTTGTTAAGATCTGTGCAACCTTTTTTCCCTTCACACACCTGTATTTCAATTGATTTCCGTCGTCCGATTTGAGCCAAATTAAAAGGAAGTTGGGTATTGGTATGGAAATGGTCTTTAATTAATTTTACTAAATTCACCCTACTAAATTTTACTAAATTTCGCCTAACCTTACAAAACATTTTTTTTTTTATTTCGACACGCATGTTTCAAACATGTCTTTTAATTTTATTTTAAAATGACAAATAAAATTTAATAAAAAATAAAAATATATCCTGAAGCCTTGAAATTTAGGCAACTGACCAATGCAATTAGCAGCCTTTTTTATCAATTCTTTCCTAATATATTTATTTTTTTTATTTTCAGGTGAGTAAATGTTATCTGTTACCTATATACGTTGAACAAGGTTTAATACATTTCGACAATGTGTAAGTACTGTTTATGTTGTTATAATATTATTAAAATTTATTATTTAGAATTATTATTATTGGTATTATGGAAAAATTTTAGTAACAAAATTTGTAAAAAAGCGTCGTTTTCAATCTATGTTATTGAAAGATATGGAGAATTAGTATTATTTTGAACAATTCATTGTAAACATTTCTTGCAAAAATAATAGTTTTAATTGTAATGTGAATTGAAATAAAAGTCGTAAAGAAATTTTGGAGTATCGTCAATATTCGGTTAGGGAGTTTGTTTTGGAAGGATTGATATCTAGTTCAATATATGGAACATTTGAGTCATTATGGATAAAATAATAAAAATTGAGGATTTCGGATTGTAAACATTGGATAACAGAGGAGTTCGATGGTTTTGTGTGGCTATCCTTAATATAAGAATGTGGCTATTCTACGTATCACAAGCTTTTAAACTTTATTTTTTTAAAGCATTTTTTCCAGCTTATGCTTTTACTTAACATTCATGCCCCTTGTTTTCCCCAAATCCAAATGTTGTCTGGATTGGTGAAGTCTCGTATTTATGCCTGTTCAATTGGGGGTAAAGAAATATTTCTGTTAAATTATGCCTCCTTTTACTTTTGATGTGAGTTATGCTATCTCTTATCTGTATTTATGTAATGGCGGAACGTTATTTTTAACATTATTTCTGTCTAAGAGATCTATGTCTTTATTTTCGGTTTTATAAATTATAACATGTTAAACTATGAGAAAGGATCAAAATTATTACTTCTGATATAGATTTATCAGCAACTTGTTTTAAAAGAAAATATTCAGTTTTCCTCAAGTTCTACCAGGAGATATCCTTGGGAATTTATTCAACCGTAAGCGTGTATGCCCATTATTTTCCCTTCCTGCACTTTCTTTGGTTTCCTGTCCGGAGCCATTTGCACCACATGCCCTAGCCACCTCAACAGGTTCCTTTTCAGGAATGACCAGATTAGGTTCATCAGGCTATGTTGTCAAATGCATACATTCTTCTAAGTTTTATTCTTTTGGTTTCACTTTCCTTGGTAAGTACTCAGGTCTCGCAGCCATGTTATACCAACTGTCTAATGACCATTTCATTTCACTTTAGTGAAGTTGGTTTGGCCTCTTGACTGTAACGTTTTTAAAGAGCGAAAAACACTTGTTAATGGTAGCTATACCTGCCTCATTTGTTTTAAGTGGACGTTCTATGATTCGATAAGAGCTTCGAAATACTTGAACTGCTTGAGAAACTCACTTCTCGACTTGGAATTATGGCTTCCACAATTGACAGATCTTTTTATTCATTATAGGGGATTTGTTGACGATTTTATGAACACCGTTTTTTTTATCTTTCAATGGAAGGACCATTTTTTTTCTTTTGTTTTTTCTAGCTACTAGAATTCTATAAGTGCCACTAGTAGCACTGCTCCACGGCTAGCTAATGTTTCCACGTTACCTGACTAAGCTAAACTTTCCCCTCTCTAAGGCCGTCTATGGCTGAATACTCTTCCGACAGTACTTTTTGTACCTTGACTCGACAGCAGCTATCTACCAAATGCCTCATATAATTCACAGTGCATCTTAAAGCAGATAGTTATCTGTCAATGTCATGTTCGTTAGTCTTGCGTTACAATTAGTTTTATCAATTCGATTCCATTGAGAAAGCTTATTACTTTGTCAAAATCATGTTTAAAATCAATGAAAAGATGATTTAGATCTACATTGTGTTCGTAAAATATGGATTAGCTAATACAAAAGACTATCCAGATGCCTATCCTGTTTTTCTTAATAAGTGGCCTAAGTGTGTTTGATGTGTAAGTAACGATGGAGAGATTAATTTAGATTATACTACTGATCCAGCCAGCCATATTGTTTACTAGTAATTAGAGGCGTATGATGGTTATGATGAGATGCTATTAGGAAGAGGAAGATGGAGATAATAATATAAAGTATAATGTTGAGGGCGGGATTCGGGCCAGTGCTGTAGTGACCTACTGCCCGCATATCTAACTGATACATCTCTCCACCTTACGTCTTATGGTCCCCTTTCACTGCTTCCTTATCGTGTGCTATATCTGTAGTCAGCTGGTGAACTTGTCAGCGGCTATGTTCACCTTCAGTCTCAAAGTCGTAATTGCTTTTATACAAATAGTATATACTAAAGGGTTTTATAAATAAATATAAAAGGGAATTTAAAATAGATTAACTCGTCATATTTTAAATAGGTAAATGAATTTATATGTGGATAGTTCTCTGGAAAAAGGCAATGTAACCTTGAGAACTGTATTTCTTTAAATCCTACAATTTTAATGAATCCATTCAAGTATCGATATCGGTAACTATTTCATCAATTTATATTTATTTAATTGACTAGTTCTTTGTGATAAACATGAAAAAATTTAGTGCCGCGAATGTACTCACTACAGTTATAATTCATTCATTGTACAAAATACTCAATAATTTTGAAGAAGATTAACTGTTTAAACTGATAAGTTACTGGAGTGAAACTAATAAAAGCTAGTCCATTTATCGTAGATTTATACATACAATACGGTAGTATCTATTTCAGGCTCGTAGGAGCGATGGATTTCGATGAATAAGGCATAAAAAATAAAGGGAATTTCACAGAAAAGTGGCGATTCTCCATTTCGATTTTTAAATACTTACTGGAACTCTAATAAAAGTTAATAAAAAAAGTGACAGGTTTCATAACTCTACTGGTAGTAAGTCAACGAATCTAGATGGTATAAATTGGGTTTTAAAGATTTCGACGTAAACGTCAATATTTAGGCACGTAAGCGTAAGCCAGGCCCTGGTTTAAAGCCCGAAATGAACTTCTTTTGAGACAGCGCGAAATTGGCACATATTAAACCTAATTCTGAGGTTAGCTTCCACATCGCCATGGCTGTCATGGGATATTTATAACATGTTTTGTTCTTTCAGATGTCTTTTTGTAGGTATGTTACCATTGATTAAAAAGCTGATTTTTATTTATTCAACTAGATACCTTAAATATTTTGAAACTAGTGTTCACCATCTGTGAATACTACAATATTTTGAGCTATAATATTAACTAAGTTTTATTTATCAAATAACGCAGTGATATTTCAATAATAATTCGATCAATTAGAGCATAAAATATTGAAAAAATATTGTGGTAAATACATTTTTTCCGTTTTAAGATAAATATCTTCTTTTGAGGGAATAATTTTCTATGTCCATGACTCTCATTATTTAGACACACAGGTTCTCACAAAAAATTCGAACTCCGCCTAAAACCTCTCTTTGTGTGCTGCCCGGTTAGAGGTCTACAATTCAATAATATAAGGTTACGGATAACTGAGTCTTAGCTGTAGTGATATTTTCCAGTAGGGCATCGCAATTACTTATTATGTAAACTATTTTACTTAAAAATAGTCATCATATAGTCTGCAGCTTTAACAATTGTATGTGATGTATAGACTTTCTTTGTAATAGGATGATATCGCTTATTTCATCATACAGAGAAGGAAAAGTATCTAATGCGAGAATTTTCGCAGAAGTAAACTATTTATTACAATTTTGTGTGAGCTCCAAGAACGTTTTTTGGAAACATATTGTCCATCCCGGGGTTGAATGAGAAAAGCTTACTTTTTAGTAAGATCTGATCATGTGCCTTCTCTCTTAGGAAGTCAGATGGCTGCCGTTAATATTTTTATATTTGGACAATATAAATTAAAATTGTATGATTTAGTCCCTTTTTATAATTCCTACTCCTAATTATTATTATTTTCACTCTTTCCTAAGCATTGCTTTAAAGTTCAAATCACATTACCATCTAAACTTAAACTTCGACTTAAAAAATACTATTGATTTCGCAAATATAATTAATATAATCTTTGGACAAAGAACATGTTCTGAGTTTTATAATTTCTTTTTTTTAAACAATATAGAGAATTTCTTTATGCTTCTCTGATAATCTCCTCAGAAACTACGCTGATTTATGAATATATAAGAAAAATAAAATAATAAATTAATCAGAAAATATTAAAGAAAAATATAAGATCGCAGCCACTACAGTTCGAGAACATAAAACCCAAACTTTTCTAAAGAAGAAAGAATGTTTTATCCATGTTAATGAAAAGCTCGTCACTCCTAGGTTATCTTGTTGAAATTACGATCAATACTGCAAATCTACCATCGATATTATAAGAATGAGGAAATTGCTGATCTGATAGAAAACCTGTGGAATATATTTAAAAATGATTGGTATTTACCACCACGTTCAGGTGGGGATTTATTGAAGTGGTCAAATGAAGGTTCTAAGAACGAACTGCCCCATGCTCTGAAAAATTTGACTCAATCAATATCTAATCCTTAATGAAGGATGAAAGGCTCTTATGTCTTAAAACCCATATTATGGTAATTTGATCTAAGGTAAGATTTTTTTAATTATACCTACAAAGTTTGAAGAAATGTTTTTAGTTGCTCTCCAATAAGAATAACTCTAAAAAGAAAAAAAATACAAATATATAAGTATGTTACCCCCTGTACATACTAAGTATGAGTTTGTGTACATACTTATATATTTGTACATAGTTATATTATTGATTTTCTTGAACAAATTATGTTGTATAATTCTTACTTTTTAAATTAAAGAACTAGTTTAAGCCTTTTAGACACCCAAAAGTATCACAAAAGAAAAAGTAAAGTTTTCATAACCGGTTTCGAATGTAGTATTGTATTGACCCAAAATATTGGATCACGATCCTCAGACATATTAGTACGTATTTTATTCATATTTCTACTGCATAATTTTTTCATAATTAATTATAGTAATATATGAAATATTAAATTTCATTTTCAATATATAACATTTATATTCTCCGATAAATATTTAATGTTAAAACGATTTAAGTATTAGGGATTATCGTGAAAAAATTAGTTAATGTTTGTTGACAAAACTTACTTCAAAACTTTGAGTCTTAAACAAAATCCTGTAATTACCTTGCAGAGTATGGGTTGTTCGAGGAATAGGCTGGATCATTCTGACATGTCAAACCTTTTTTTCATTTTTGCGCTATTTTGTAAAGTTTTTAAAATGAAAATTAAAGTAATAAAATATATTCCAGAACATTCAGGTAAAGCTTTACTTTTTATTCCCGAAAATTTGAAAAAAATAGGTTAAAACCTTTTTTTGAAAGAGCCCTTCAAATTATAAATTAATTATTTCAAATAGTTATAAATTTAATTTTGAATTATCTCTTTTTTATTGCTGTGATATTCCGAAAAGTGTAATTTAGGGGTCTGCACGAATAACGAGATGCCTCCTTTTGTGTAATTGTTTACATTTGTAAACATTGGAGAAACTTTATTTCATAGAACATTAAGTAGTTTGGTCTTTAATTTCAAGTGGGCCTAGTGGTCCTTTTTGCTAACCCTTGGCGGCTGCTTTGCTACCGCGTAATAACCAAGACGGGAGTGTCAAAATTTATTTCTTGGAACCGGCGAAGTTAATATCAATATTAATAAATATTAACTGCCCCAGAAGGAATCGAACCCACAACGTTTCGAACCGAGCGCTCTAGGACCTACGCCCCAGCACGGACAGCCGTCGCATCCCATGTGTAATGACTAAGAAAATAATTGAAGCCCATAATTTACATACCCGTTAAACCCACATCGCATCGATACCGCACATCCATCAGATTTCTTCTCAGTGTGGTCACCATCCAATATCGTTTGGGAAATCGTTTTCCGTATTATTCTATGTCTTTACCGTTTCATTTCAAATTTTTATTATTTTACAAATAAAATGACGTTTAGTAATTTCTCTTTTGTTCCGTTTTTTGTTTATAACAGCCTGTTTGTGAAATTTGTATATTATTTATTCTACTTAGTATCTTGTTTGATCAACATCATAACCATTTTATGAGGTTTTAATCTATTTCGTATGATATCTATATTTGTTTTTTAACAACAGGAACCTGTTCTGTAGTATCCATCATTTTCCAATGATTTCATTTGTGACTTGTTATAATTGTCGTACCTGTTTTAATTGTATAAACATTTTCATTGGCCGACAAAACATTGTTATCATTGATATTTCAATATTGACCAGTGTAAGGAGTAAAGAAAATCAACAGAATAAAATGGAATAGTAGATAAAAAAATAATAAACTGAAGTAAATAACACGTAAATTATAAATAAATAATTAATACACTCGGTTAAAAATAAAACGGACATGATACAGGTTGTGTTCTACTTCTACTACTTCTCAACAATGTTCACGTATTGTCTATTTTCATATGTTTAGTACATTTGTGAGGGTATCTTTATTATGATATCTTGTGGTCTCTTATTTTTTGTATGTAAGAGTTGTCGGAAATAGGAGTAAAAGAGAACAAGTTTTGTTTCAGTGATAAACTCTTTGATGTTGGGGCTGTAAAACAAACAACATACTTGAAATTCTGGTGTACCAAAGATAATTGTTAACTATCCTCATCAGTATGTTTTGAATGGTCTTTAATTTCCTGTAGTCCAGAGAGGAGCGAAAAATGTTACTGAGCATATTATTTTTTTTTTATAGGATCAGTTTGTTCTTCGGCGATAATCTAGTATTAATGTAGTATTTCTATGGAAATGATTTAATAAATGTACGAGGTCGAGTTGATGATGTTTTAAGCTCTATTGAAGTATGTATATTTTTGTAAAATTTTAATGATTTCTTCAGTTCTAAGACTAATTAATTGACAGATTGAGCCCAGGGATGGTATTAAGAATGCGGAAAAATATTTGGGAATGACTAAATTTAGACTGAAATTCATCCTAATTTACATGACATTATTTCCTCCTAAAAAAACTCTACATACCGATATTTAGATCAACTAAACTAAAGAGGGATGCTTGAGGCGCAAGAGATCTTATCTTATCATATCATATGAGAGATGTATATATCTTAGCTTATTCTGTAATTTATGCGGTAGATATAAACTGATCTTCTATTATTATCAATGAAATTAATTTATTTTTTTGAGCTTTCCGCGAAGATAAATAAATAATATTAAAAGAATGGATATGGTGCGATATGCAGATGTGCCTAGTGACATAGTTTGGACATGTGACAAATCGATTTCCCGACATGTGAAATGAAGGCTGACACATTTCGGCTCTGAATGGTTGCCGATTTCTCTCCAGCGGTAGAGTACACCGGATGGTATAACTTTCTACAACTACCTCAGGGACCATCTATACTCCCATCTACGATATGGCACAGGAGGCGACAGTTGGCAGCTGATCCGTATTCATGGCTGGCGAAGAGCGACCTACTCTGCATACATCGTGGAACTTTAATTGTCTCTTCAACGCGTGGGTAATTATCCCGCACCCTCTTCACATATTTCCCTCGCAAATTAGTTCATTAACATAATTTTCGGGATTTATTCCTATTTCATTATTTCAAAAACTTTCATTATCTCCATGTCACTAATATTTCGTAACTGACTAGGAGATGATTATTAACTGGTGGATTTATTGCCAAGCCGGTAGACCTAAAATAATTCGTATTTAAAAAAATGGATTCATGCTCAACAATATCTAGGTAACATGTTTGTGCTTCTTTCTTTTATTTTAAAGTTATTTCTTTGAAACAATTATAAACCAATAGGAAAATCTACTTTGGCTTTGTTAGAGATAGTAAAAAAGCTTTTTTTTTTTTTGGTACATGAAAGGTTCACATATCAAACGGACTGTAGTTTAATTTCAGTGATGGCCCTCGAGTCTTATCAAAGGGTTTAGTGTCTGTGACGGTTTCCACTCTCCTAAAAGTGAAAACTTGATAGCTGTAGTTTGGTCTAAAAAAAATATATGAATGAAATAAATTCAAAGGTAAAATAAATCATTCAATTTTTCCTTGTTAAGGTTATAATATAATAAGATTTTATTATTATTTTTTGTAATACATTTTGGATAATGAACAGTTAATTATTTATACAAAGCCTGAAGTCTTCCCCATCATCAATTTTTATGTTTTAAGCAAATTGAGAGACTTGAGGCTTTGTAGGGCTGATTGTGGCTTAACGGCATTTGTTTTTTTCTAATAGTTACATGACTTCTGATTGCCGTCCCTCTTTAATTTCATTAAGAAAACCAAAGGGTTCTATATGGAAAATTAATTAGTATTATAACAACTATTCCATTGGTTTTCTCTGGGATTAGTAAAAAGGACCAGTTGCTACATTTGCGGACTTCTTCGGAGAGGGTTACATAAAATGTAAACGTAATATAAACATCCATAAGGTTATCTTTTAATCTATTAAAGGGTGTAGGTTAATTGAGAGAACTTCAGAAAAACGAAATAGCGGTGGGGACTCTCAGCCACGCCAAAGTCTTAAGACTCTCAAGTTGTATGAATTGTTGATCTCAATGAATTGTTTGGTAAACTGATCTACTGCTGTGACTATGAATGATGGTCTGATCACAGATTGCCGTCTAATATTGAATTTGTTTAGCGGGTCACTGGAGAGGATCTAGGAGGGTGAATTCCGGAGAGCGAATTTGTTGATCGGGTGAATTAAAAAATTGTGAAATGGTGAAATTGGAGGAGCAGAAATGAGAAAGAAAAATAGGAATGAATT
>NW_027114407.1:1715076-1715862 GCF_000696795.3 Halyomorpha halys | reverse complement strand
TCGGTAAGTAAAAGTAACTATTTAAAAGTAATATTGATATTAGATTGTCATTTTATAAGTTTAAATCACAATCATTATTTTCATTTAAAAAAAAAATTGTTTCTTCAGTTATTTTGTACCAATATATAAAACACAGATGTTATATAACAAGTCGCTAAGAAAAATGAGTTTTATAAGGCTGTGTCTCGAAATAAAACATTATCTACAGTAAATATTATACTGATGAAATAAAAACTATTAATAAAAAAAATTAATTCACCATATAAAAACAAATTTGGATTCCCAAATGTCGGTCGTATATTTGTGCCTGTTGGGTTTAATAAATAAAAAAAATGTGTTTTACATAAATGAGTCTAATTTCTTTCCAGCTTGAACTCTTTAAGTAAAAGGTTAGGAAACAAAGACTATGCTTGGATTTAACACTTATAATTAATTATTTTATTATCTACTTAGCAAACATTATTGGTTACAAAATAATTTATCAGCGACAGAACTCGAATATATCCATAATAAAGGAAAGTTAATTAGCACGTAATACCCATGAGCTAAACAAACAGAATCAGCAATGCTTAATTATTATCCGAAAACCCAGGGGTGGTTGTGTTTAATTAATTAATAATTATTCGACAAGCTGAACCTAGGACCGGAGCCAGGGTTAAACCTATTCCAGTACACATTAACTTTTAATGAGTCAAATTAATTAAATCGAGCAGTGAGGATCATCATTTCGTCTAACACAAACCCTGGATATTTAACTATTTAATTTATCTGCTACAAAACAGAGTA
>NW_027114407.1:1707799-1712463 GCF_000696795.3 Halyomorpha halys | reverse complement strand
AGGAGGTAATTCATAAATATAAACAAGCTCATCTAGTAATAACTATTTAAGCGAAAATACCTCTAAATTAATTGTAATAAACAATGTAACAAGGAAGATTGTTGTAAAGAGTAGAAAGGTTCCAGAAGGCAAAGGTGATCTTGGTGATGATACATTAAACGTTTTGATATATTTTATCGCATAATAAGGCTACAATTTTGTTGTATTGTAGTTGTTACCACTTCTGAAATATATTATTTTAATCTTTTTTGTTTACTAAATTATTCAATAATTATAACATTGTAAATCGTCGACTGGCTGACAGAAGTAGAAACATCTGGAAATGTTATGTACCAACAAAACTTTATCAATAGTGATATTTATTTTATAAAAATAAAATAAAATTTGTATTTATTTAATTTTCCGTTATATAATAATTAAATAATGGTTTAAGTTCATTTCCAGACCTTTCAATTCGTTCATAATTAATTTATCAAGTAAGTAACCCTTGATTGAGTAAAAATCTGGCGGTCGAGTGATGCTGACCAAATTACCCCCTTGTTCAACCGTTGGTATAGCAACCTCCTTACGAAGTATTGCACCCTTGACATATCATTGATTTTAGTGGTACAGATTTTTTTTTAATGGTTTGATTAAATAAATCGTTCTTCTTTTTGCCTCTCTATTTCGGTGTAGTGTTAAGATATGATTCTGAATTATAACTCATTGCTAAGAAGATGGAATACTGAACCTTTCTCTTACTTATAGTGAACAGTTATGATTTTTTTTCTTGATATATTTTAATCTGAATGCAAAATACATTCACTGTTGCTCCTCAGCACTAAAGTTCCATCTTAAGGTCTATTACGTCACGAAATCAATTTACTTAGAGTATGATATATGACTATTTATATAATTCTTCGGAACATTTAAAAAATTACTTCTTGATTAAACAATTGAGACCTTTGGTTGTAAAACATGGTAACTGAATTTTTTTATAAATTAAAGTTTTTGGCGTCACCAGTTTTTTTTAAGGCTGATTTCATATTGTATAAGTTTTGTCAGAATATTATGATGAGCCAACTCCTGGTTGAAGACAAAACATTGGAAGTAGAAAACATTATAACATTGTAAATATTTTCATTGTTACACCTCATTTATTCTTAATTATTGAAATTTTCTCTTCTTCATGATTTTCAGAATTTGCCGGTAGATGAAATAAATCTGTATCGACGTTTCGATTAGCATAAGGCCTTTTTTAGTTTTAATTTGTTATTATTATTTGTTGAGTCAAGTTTTTTATTTCTGATCCTTCCGAACTTTCACCTTCTTATAGGTGTTATAGATTAGTGCAGAGAACAGGAATAAGTAAAAATTAGTTTGGTTAAGTTCCAACGTTTTGGCCTAAATTTTAGGCCTTCATAAGAGTTAAGTATATATTTTAATATAATAAAGAAAAAAAAAGGAGATACGTAATTATATTATTAGATGATAACATTCAAAAAATGAATTATAAGAAATATAAATAACAGGCTGAAGATGGAAAGAAAATATATGAAAAATTAAATTAGTATATTTATCATCTTAACACAAATATTGTTGTGATATATTTTACTGTTGACTGAGATAACTAATTTTAATTTTTAATTTAATGTGAAAAATTGACTAATTAGGTAATTAGACATAATCTAAGAATTGCTTATTAACCCAATTATATGATTCCCTAATGTTTTAATGTCTTATAGGGTAATTTGTGGACTGATATAAATGATCTGGACAGAATAGCCTGCATGAAGTAGTTTTTTAAATGATTTGGTTCTAAAATTTTATTAAGTTATGATAATTTATAAATAATATTGTTATTTGTTTGGAATTGAAGATCATATGTGTAATAAAAGCTGTTTGTATGACGTCGGTCTTATAAAGGAATAAAAATGTTTTGAGACTGAAATAGATCAAATTTTATTTATTTAAAAATAATTAAATTAGTATGTTAAATAAACGTAAATAACGAAAAATTAATGTAATAATTAATATTAGTGTAAGCCTAGTGATATATAAGTAATACTCCAAGGCGGGAATATGAAAAGTAACTGATAAAAGGAATATAGTATTTTTATATTCGAATTTTGGATTATAAGCACCTTTAGACGTAAATTCTGAAAATTAGATTTTAGATGGGATTTTTTTTTTTTTTTCTAGGGTGATTACTAAGGTTCTTCATTGAAAATAATGAACCAAAATAAGTGAAGGTAAATAATATTTTAAACTGGCGAAATGAAAATAATAGAGGGAAAAGGTGGACAATTTTTAATCAAACATTTAATAGTTCTTCCTTATAATAATTCATCTTCGTTTTGCAAGAATGTTTAAAATTCTTATTACCATTTTGTGAGTTCAATGTTTGATTACTTTAATCCATATTGGCACCAACCTGTAAAAGAAGAAATAAAACATTAGCATGAATAAATTTATTAACATAGCAGTGTATACAACTTTACTAACTTGATAAACTTACATAAATAATGTAATATTAATAATATATTTTATATAATTCTAAGCTATAGAATTCTCTCTCTCTTTAACATTTAAATAACTCATTTTTAAAAGATTCTAACCTATATTTCTTTAAACTTTAAAAAAAAATCTTTTTTTTTCTGTTGTTTTTTTTTTAAATTTCTTATTAGAAGACTGAAAGCACTTAAATCATTTTTAATTTAAATCTCATGGCATATTTAACTTATAGAATTCCTTTTATTTGATACAATCAGTATAACGATAACAAATTATTCCAGAATTCCTGGCATGAATTCATTTGTATTTAATCTTAAAAAGAAATATATACATAAATAAAATCACGGTCTAAAGGAGTCTGATTATTCAGTAAAAGACTAATAACGATTTAATGGCTATATATGAAAATAAAAGAACTCAAATTTTTTTCTCGATTGTTTTTAGAGAGGGAAAATTTTAAATAATATATCTAAGCTTTAAATTATATTTGTGGTGAAAACTAAAAACGGCCGCTGTCATAACTTTATTCTTTAAGTTAAATATTTATTTTATGGACATTGTTAATTAGGAATGTATTATGGATACATCTATCCAACATTTTTTTTCCTTAAGTTTCTTCATCGTGAAATATTTTTTTACGAAATACATACATGTTTTACCCTATAACATATACTTTCATAGTATGTGATATACTATACGATAATTGAGTAGCTAGGTAAAATAGACAAGTAAACGCAGTAGGCGTAATGTATTTCAAGATGGAAAGAGTTTTTATTTAGAGATGTAATACAATTTTTTTTTCTTTCGTTTCTTCTTCATCGTATATTTTTATACCAAATATATATATGTTTTACCCGCCATATATACTTCCATACTATGGTTGTACTAGATGATAAATGAGTCGCTATTAAACTATATAAGTAGACCTATTGAAAGCATTGTCTATTTCAAGAAGCATATATAGGCAGATGTTTAATTAGAGGGATAATAAAATTATTTTCATTCAATCAAGGACGTTGTTACATCCTGTTAGATTAGTACCCAGTCTTTTCTTCATTATTATTAATTTTTATCATAAAATAATTTACCAAATAAATAACACATATTTCAGCACTCTATAAACATATTTAGAATAACAACAAAAACATTACTGGTGAATGCCTAATATTATCTCATGAATGGCCAAACTTCACATTTAGAAATAGTTCATGAAGATGTAATTTATAATTTTTATACATACATATAGTTATGTCAAGTTATGACATTTTTTTTTATTACGAAGAAATAGCAACTATGCGATTTATGATTTATGAGCACAGCCAGAACATATATCCAAGCACTATTAAACATTTGGCTGAAATAAATTATAATTATAACCCTGACTTAAATTCATTAAAGAACTAGGTTTTCTGGATTAGATATAGTTTATACTTATTATGTTAGTTTTTATCCTTTTTGTATTTATTCACTATGTAATTTCAAATAACATTAAAAAAATGTTTTTAAATTTTAATTTTATTGTATGAGTTTATCAGTTAATTGTACAAATCGTGTTGTATTGAAATCTGTAATTTATCTAAGGATCAAGATGATTGAATTGAAATAATGAATTTTAAACTATAACTTTAATACTTTATAGAAATAATTGAACGTTATTATAATAAATTCGGAGGAGTGGAATGACACAGAGGTAAGGTATTACTGACTCCCAGAACCTAGATTTAGACCCGGCTGTGGCAGATAATTATTTATTCTGTTACTGAAGCCATGAGTCAACCCTGTTGGTTATAGAACCTTCCTGGGGTCCATCCAGCCTCATAAAATATGTATCCTTAATTGGGGGGGGGGGATCTAGCAGCTGAGCGTGATCTTGAAAATATCACCTTCTTGTTTAACCGTTGTTCTAAAAATAGTACTTTCTTACTAAGTACTGAATCCTTGATTGACCTTTCATGGGTTGTTGCGGTTCATATTATTATTACTAAAATAAACTAATTTATTTTAATAATGGTTGAAAGGACTCCTTTCGTATGTTATTACAACCAGTCCTCTCTAAATAGGTCAGCCTCGAATTGCCGTACAGTACGGTATTCACTTTCAACCGCATATATCCCTATATTAACTTTCCTTATCCTAGCTAGCCACATAAGGTTTATTATTATTACTATATA
>NW_027114407.1:1705268-1707749 GCF_000696795.3 Halyomorpha halys | reverse complement strand
CTGGCAGACAGACGCGTTACCACACAACTACCGTCACCCTATTATAGACTAGTACAATCCAAAATATTTATATCAAAAGGTTACTTGAAATTTTCCAGAATTTGGGCATTCGTTAGTGTAAAAAAAATTATGTATTTAAATTTGGTGACGTAACTGTTCTACTTTGTTTTATCTTAGTAAGTAATTTTATCTTAATACTTCGTTGAGAATCTTGTAGGGGTTTATATCTCGTTTTCCATCCTCTAGCCAGAATAGTTTGGTAACCTGTTCTTTTTGTCCTAGTTGGAGTACACCGAGACGTTAAACCAAAACAAACAAACAAGAAGGCTGAAGATTTCTTCCGATCGTTCTGTGACACCTGTCATCTGGTCTTCGAAATCAGCAAAACCAACTCAACAATCAGACGCGGTGCCGTCTCATTCTAGGTGTCTGGCGTGTCCCTAAAGAAGAAAGTCTGGCAGACGGACAAATAAGAAATGACATGAAAGAGCGATTAAACTCGCCGAAGAATGGTCATGCCGATTACCACGCCCCTTCACCAAAGTGTCCTATGTGCAAAAATCATCTCTCAGTTTGCTTTAAGAAGAGATGGTCCTGTTAAATGCCCTGAAGAAGGAGCTGCCAACGGTCTAGTGGTTTTTAATAATTCTGAGTTATATCTGTCGTGGCTCTGGGGAACAGCTCAGGTCATTTATAAATATATATAAGATCGCTGTAGCAATATTTCAGTAGTAATATTTATCTCTAAATGTTTAACTACAGAACATTGAATGTAGTACAAGCGTCACCAGGCTATATCTAGAGTAATCCCAGACCGACGGCCTCTCCTCTTTATCATTTTTCCATTGTATTTTTATTTAACAGTTTTATTAGTGAATTTTGTAAGAAATAAATAAAGACAAATAATGTGACGTTATGTTTTTTAACCTAATAAATATTAAAAATGTATAAAATTGTAAGTTTTTCATATCAATATTTTTTAAACATATTTTACACTACCAACATCGTAAATATTAACAATGCTGTTTTTATTGACCGACAATTTTTATTCTTATTAGTATAACATGACATTAAATGTCTTTGGAAAACTGAACAGTCTACCCTTCCAATTTATCAATTTCTCACAATCACAGGTTGAAGTTATTGTATTTTGACCTGGTGTGATGGAATTAAGAGCCGATGTAATTATAGCCTCTCCACATCACTGGAAAAAATCTAATCAGAATTTTACATTCACGGTCGTCCCATATTCCGTTGGGTGTTGAACGGTTGGGGTAAAGTGATATCCAGTGCAAACGCAACATGTTAACAGGAGGTACGAAAGGTGAAATTAATCCAAGGAAAAGTTCCCGGATCTTAATGACGCATTAGAAATGGAACCATTGGCTTCCATTGAGTCATGAATTGCAACGAAAGGTTGGTAATTAACCCATCGTAGCGAATCGATGAGCGTTTCCTTTAATACTGGCTCACTAACAAGAGCTACTTTCACGAAGCCGTTGCTGGCGGGCATTGCGATCATCGAGCTCTGCGAAAGTGAAACCTCCAGTAATATAAAGTTTCCCTCGTTTAACTGTCCAATCTTTTCTCTAATTTATTCTAAAAAAAAAAGTATAATAATAAATAAGAGTAGAAGTAATGAGGTTGACTGAACCCGCAGGACGGGAAATGGCCCACAATTTCTCCCATCTTGCAGTTGGATTGGAGCATATTGGTACCAACACCACTTTCTAGGCCCACTTACACCGATCCAATAGCTTAGGGCTGTCGTTATGTTCCCTATATGTTCAATTAAATTGATCGATTTTATAATATATCTAGAGCGATTAGATCCCTTTCTTCCCATTATATGATGGATATAAACAAAAAATCTATAAATAATAGAAGATGGTATCCTTTCATTATACTATCTGTGATGATATCGATATTCTGACCGTAATAAGAAAATACTGGAATTTTATAGAATTGCATCTTTTTTTCCCCAAGCTTCAAATTTGACCAAACCTCGACATGACAAGGACATTCTATTGACAATATTGCATGCGTTTGCGATGCCCACATGTGTATTAAACGCACGCATTTGCACATTTTTAGGTTTTTATTTACGAAATTACATTTTTATTTTTGTGTTATAAATAGGAAATCATTGTTATATTAAAACATTATAAGTGAATCATGAAACAATTAAATAAATATTGCCACGTATTTAACAAGTGATTCATGATGCGAATCCTATCATTCCGATTTCGAACGGTCGGTCGGTAATAGCCACGATCTGAGAGAGTTGAAAACAAACTGAAAATCTTCCCGTAGGAATACATGTGTTGAGAAATTATAATTATAGACTAGATTTTCATGTCATTTCACGGCCCTCCCCATTCTTTGTACCCGGCCTGCGGCTCTTAGGCCAATAATGCCATATGGCAAAGGAAGGGCACCAGTTACATTTTTAAATTTTAATTTTATTGTATGAGTTTATCA
>NW_027114407.1:1702351-1704439 GCF_000696795.3 Halyomorpha halys | reverse complement strand
TTGGTGACGTAACTGTTCTACTTTGTTTTATCTTAGTAAGTAATTTTATCTTAATACTTCCTTGAGAATCTTGGAGGTGAAGTGTTCAAAAATACCTACGTTCGGTAACATTGTTTCATATCATAAATAATATTTTGAAAGGACCAATCAGAAAGCCGTTGTTCGCTCCCGTCGCGTTATTGGGCGATCGGAAAGTTATAGTGGCAAAAAAAATGAATGGAGGTTAAATGGTTGCGAAATGGCTGAGCGTTGCCTCTTCCGTTAGTAGCTATTATAGGTCCTAGCCGAATCATCATATCCCAGGATGTCTTCGTCATCGCTCTCCATTGTTAGCAGGACTAGGAGGAATTTAAGGAGTATCGAGTTAGTCTAGAAAGATTTAAGAAAAAGTTCTGGAATGATTAATATTAAAATAAGTACATCGAAAATTAATGGTTATTCATAAAAAATCTGGAAAAAATTAATATTAAATACTAATTATATTATTTTAAGGAGAAAATATCAACCCTTCAGTATTTTTTAAACCCAAAAAATAAAATAAAAAAAGAAAGGAAAATGTGGGGAATAATAATAATATTAATAAAGGAAAATAATAAAAAAAACAGAGTCCAGTTGCATAACATGAAGTGTAAAAAACGTAGTAATTTTAAATTAGATTTAAAAAATGTAGGATCACATATGTATATATATTAAAAAATAGATTTGTGATTAAAAAAATTACTAGCTAATAATAAGTCACAAATCCCATTTTTAATCTCATAAAGTATTGAAGATTTGACTCAATCTTACAATGAAAGGGATATATTAAAATGTAAATAGATTTTTTTCAATGAACAAAATTAAATTTAAATAAAAATAATTTTTAAAATAATGATTCAATTTTTATAGATATTAAATTTAAAACTATGAATTTACAAAAATTTAACATTAGGCGATTAGTGGATATCACACAAAGGAATCTAAAGCTAAGCGAAACTATACATAAAATTTTAGATAGGAACAATATGTAATCTAGGATTAGATAAAATTAAAATATTAAAAAAATTGAAGTAATTACATAATTCAAAATTGTGTTTTTTTAAACCCAAAAATGAATACATTTATTGTAGAATAGAGTTAAATTGTGATGTGTATGTATACATATTGTTTGTTAATACTAATTTATGTATTAGCATAATTTTTTTATATGAAATGTGAAGTAATTATAGTAGGTTGAGGAGGAGCTTGGTATAGCTCGAATTATAATAAAGATTTTTAGAAGTGAAGGATTGAATTATTTCTGTGAAATAATATAATTACTATAAAACATTATAGTCATTGAAAATAATTATGATAATAATTTTTGAATTAATATTAAATTGCATGGAAATTATATCTATACATTTTGTTATTTAGATGATGTATATAAAAAAATAAAATAAATGAATACTTTGAAAAGTTGTATAATAAATAATTTAAAGTTACTCATTATTAATTTTAAAAAGATAAATAGGCGACAGTACTTTCAAAAATTAGTCCATTCACACAGCCTAATTTTGGCTCACGGTCTGAACAGATTTGGTCATTAAAACATGTAAACAACACAAATAAATTAGAAAAAAAATTGCAAGGGTTTTGGAACATGTATAACATGCATTAAGAAGATTTATTTGATACAAATGAGTATTAAATTGACAATTGAATTTACTGCAACAATATAGCTCCACTAATATTGTAAAACAATTATTTAAAAAATCGTTGTTCAACATTAAACACCTCGTAACAATAAATTAAATCAGAACATCGTCGAAAAGGGGAGAGGAGTGCTTACATTAATATAACTTAAATTACATTATTCTTTTTCTGACGTGGAAAAGAAATTTACATAAAAGAATTTTATTCTCTTCAGTATTTTTATTTATATTCTGATCCACGACGGTGATGGTTTTAATGACCCCAAATAATATCTCAAATATCTACTATTTGTAATCAAGACTAAAAGCGTTTTTGTATTTTTATCAAATTTGGCAAATATATTATTTTAAACCATTTGTGGATCAATTTTAATTTTTTGATATTGCAGCACGAAAAACGCGAATTAAAAAAAAA
>NW_027114407.1:1696642-1702046 GCF_000696795.3 Halyomorpha halys | reverse complement strand
GTGGAATTCCGTGTGCAATGGACTTTGAAGCGACTGTTGAGGACATAACTTTCTAGCAATAGTTTCAGACATATTTCATTTGGATCAAAAGTTATTAATTATCCATGTTCTTTTAATTCCTCTGAAGGTTAGTTTTATGGCTCTTTAAATAATTATTGTTGTTTTTACGTAGATAGATAAGCCGTATTATCTGTATTTCAGTGCAATGTGTACTCAGGGAGCTATTGATAGATAAGTAAAAAGTAAGTCATTATTCTTTCATAATACATTTTCTTGGCCCCCACCCAAAAAAAAAAACAAAAACGCGAAAGTGAAATATTGAAATTAAATTATCGGTCATACTGTGCAGATTTATAAGAACTTTTTCATATTTACGAACAATTAGTACAACAACTTATTTGATAAAAAAATTAAATTTCATTCTAAGTTAGCAAAAATCTATTTTGAAAAAGTGTCGAAAAATCGAATTTTTAGGTAATGTATGAGATGCTGCTATCAAAAGTTGGGTCTGGAAATTTATTGTCTCCTATACCTCGAAAACCTTGTGCCGAAAAGTGATTTTAAAAATAAAAAAATAGTTTTGAACACATATATTATTTATCCACCCATACCTGGTTGGAATGCACCTGATACTGAAAGTGTATGAACATTGTATGCATTTCATATCTCTTCTCATTTCTTAGACTACACCTATGATAACAAGTCGATCGCGACACGTTTATAAGAAAAAAGTAGATCTTAGATAAAGAAAAGTTGGCCACCCTTGCTATATAGCACGGGACTTTGTGCCCGGGCTCACTGTGTAAAGATGCCAATAGCCCAAATTATAAACTGATGTAAATAAAATTTTTATTTTCAATAAATAAGGTTAAAAAAATATTGGTTTCAAAAAATAGTGAAATAAACTTATATCACAATCTTTTTCAAATTTAAATTAGCTTCTCGATTTTTTATTAATTCACGTATAAAATTAATCAACAGCTCTGCAAATGTTCCAACAATCGAAATAATTCATAATAATGTTTTTTTGGAAACTAAATTGAAAACGAGGAAGGTTTAATTATTACGTGGAAGGGAAATCCTACCACATCTCTCGCTCCCACCCTCCTCTCGTGGCATCCTTTAATAATGTATACCTTCCTGTATCCTCTATCCTGTATCCTGTATTCTGTATCCTGTATTCTCTGCTACACTTAACATTCATTTCTCAGCTGTTACTAGGCCTCGAATTACATGGTAATCCATTGATGAATAGATATTGACAGACGGGTTTTATTGTATTGATTATTTTAAAAGCCCAAAAACTTGTCGAGACCATCCTTGATTAGTTTTAAGTTATATCTTATATTTCATACACCTGGCTCTCAATTCCTTTTCACTGACACTAACTAACACTGAAAACCGACTTGTATACAAATTAAAAAAATCTTAGTCTCCCTCATCATCTATTTTCCTTTAGTTGAAACTTTTCGATTATGTAGCTTCTTTTTGAAGAAATAGAAACCAGTGTATTGGATAAAATTGTGTAGAAGAGACGAATGAGATTTGACAAACAATGCCCAATATATATTGTCTGGAACACATCAGCCGAGATAACGATATAGTTCTCCCTCAACTTCTCTCTTTATCCTTTTGATAGATCGAGTAGAATACGGTGAGATATCTATTTGATTTATTTCCAACGATATATCATAATATATATTTATCGATATATTTCACTGAGCTGTAACCTGATAGATAATTTCTTTTATAAAAGACAATACTATTTGCAGTAACAATACCGTTTTATTATATCTCAATGTTTGAAATTTAATATTTATTAAGAATTTTATTATCACACTAAAGAACCCTTCCTATCCAAACCTATTAGGAACTTTTGTTATTTTATTATTATAATGTATTTTCTTAGCCTGATATTTCTTCAACCTCATATTTTTTAAACCAAACTCAAACTGTTGTTTGAAGCTGGAGCCATTATTTTCTTTTATAAGTTACTTTTTTCTAAAAACTTTTGTGCTTGTTTTTATGACTTCTGTAATTCTTGTTCCTTGTTAGTCCGTGGAGACTTTGCCTTTGATTAAATTTTTCTTTTTCTTTCTCCTGGATATACTTGTTATAGCTTTTATACAAATAAATTGTAAAAGTAAAATTTTTTTTGTTAATTTAACATTAAATAAATTATGAACTATTTTTTTAATTAATACGATCAAAAACACACTAAAAAATTACACAGGAAATATAAATAGAATGTTTTTGTAAGAACTCCAAACAGTATAGGAAGCGTCCAGATCATCTGATACCAATAGTCGAAAATAGAGTCAAATAACTAAATTGAAACAGTAGCTCTGAAATCCTTACTATCGTTTTTGTTTATTTTTCATATTTTTTATTCAACTTTAAAAAGGAATTATGGAATATTGTTAAGGTTTTATTATTGTTTTAAAACCGATTTTTTATTATTTTATTTTTATTTTCTCAAAAACGACTTGATAATAAAGAGGTCTTTAATACCAGTTGGATCTTAAATGTCTACTTTAAAGTACCTTTAATTTTTTTATCTGAAAAACTAACTATTTCTCATCGTCAGTTGTAATAAAAAATTGATAAATATTAAATATGAATGAATTTGATAAATAATTAAAGGGAAAATGATTTTTTTTGTTTAAGGTTGTTGTGACAATAGACAGATTGTACATTCGCTTACCTATACATAAAACATGTAGTAGGGGGAAATGTTACCATATTAAATAACAAAGAAATATTTGTTCCAAAACGTACAAACATTTCTGTCATCTAGTTTCAATGTTTGGCTGTCAGTGAAAGTTGTGAAAGTGATACGCGTGATAATTCAGAATTACTCGGTTATATTTCTGAATGATTAGTATTCTTATAGTATGCTCCTCAATGTATAGTTTCTCTAAATGTACTAAATCCTTCTATTTAAGCCATCTGAAGCAAAAGTGGTGTAAGTCATTCTGTTCTTAACCCAATTCATTTTCATAAAAATGCATAAATAAAATAATTGGATAATTATTTACTGAGCGCGTTAACTTGAAATACTTTTAAATAGTTGGATATGCTTGGGACTCCTAGAGAAAGCTGTAATTCATACCAAAAGATTTGTTGTACTTCTAAAGTCCTGATTATCTCAAAAAATCTGTTTTGATTTGTAAGTTAATGATATATTATGTTTGTATTCAATGGCTCATATATACAACAGGGTGGGTCAGGGTGAAGTGTTCTAACTGAGATGATGTAAAATATAAATAAAGATTAAAAAAAAATCCCTATAAATTACCTTCGTTCACGCTTTTTTAAAGAGATATTCACGTATAAATATTTTAATTATTATGAGTTATTATGTTATAATAAATAAATTAATATTTGTACCAACTGATTTATTACTGAAATTTAAACATTAACAAAGAAGTGCTATTGTTTCGCTTATTTCAGATAGCCTTCTTTATAAATAATTAATGTCATTGATAGGGATTGTATAGACTTTTTGTATAATGTCACCCCAACCCAAAAAATTTAGTGATATCTGATATGGATCGCTTGAAAATCACAATTATCCAGTGAAGTTCGGCCACTACTGCTGTGAAAGATTGAAGGAGGATCCCTTTGAACAACATTTAACATGAATTTTAATTTTTACATTTAATCGATAAAGTAATTGGAACAAATATCAATTTATAAAAAATAGCCGAAATAATTCATAAAAATAAAATTCTTTAGACGTGAATAGCTTCTAAATAAAGTACTAAAAACATAATTTCAGAGAGAATATTTTTATTATTTTGAGATCTTTAATTAATATTTTCAATTAGGACAGAACCCTAAAACACCCTGTATGTAAAGTATTTAGAAAATCAATACTTAGTTGTTGGATTGTAATAATGTTGCTAACTATAGAATTTTTTTATTTAAATATTATCATATATCGATTCTTTCAGTCTTATTATTAACGTTTTTACCAGTAAGACACGACCAGACGTTTAAGAAAGTCACAAATTTTATTACAAGTATTTAATTAATTAAAGTATCTCCTCTTGTGGACTAAATCCCGCTGCTAATAATGGGGACACAATCAGTGCTCTAGCAGTGTGTATGTGTGTGCAGGCTACACTTAACGGCTTGACACACTTAGAACAACCTGCGTCAGCTGTTTAGGTTTCATATATTCATCCTATATTAGCGTATCTCAACATTTTTTTAAAGGACACCAAACAAATGTCAGACATCATAGCAGTTAATAATTCGTGATAATGTTAATGATATCTAGTAAATTTCTAATTTCAACTTAAAAGATCGTTTTATATAGATAACTTTTTCTTGACTATTAATGAGATAGGAAACTTTTTTCTTGGCTATCAGTGGTATATATTTTTAAGGATCTTGAAGCTCTGCCAATAATAAAACAATTGTTTTGCTGACGTTTCGATATTTTATTGTTCTCATAGTCACTCCCTAAAATGATACTATAATGTTCTTAAAAAATTAATAAACTCTTAAATGTACAAAATGCAAATTAATTTATCAAATAAACCCAAACATATATAAGATTACCGACACTGTATCCTATCGTTAATAGAAAATCTGGACTTAAATCAAATATGACAGTTCTCATTTATTAAAGAATATTCTTAGGTTATTACTGATGCACGGTTGTGAAGTTTGGAGATCAGCATCCCGTTCGAAAAGTAAAAAAAAAATTGCAAGCATTCCAAAACAAGATTATGAGAATTGCATTGGTTTGTACGAAAGAGCCAATTGCATCGTGAACTGCAAATGAAATCAGTAGATGATTACATCAAAAAACGATTTTCGAAATTACACTCCAATCTGATAACAGTAAAAGGAGCAGTGGCATTCGACTGATACAATCCGACTGAAGCCCAGGCTGATCCAAGACATCCTGTAATAAACTCTTAATTGATTTATTTTTATTATTATCATTATTTTACTTAATTTTTTTCTAAAAATGTCAAATCATTTTTTTTTTAATTTATTCTGTAAATGTTTTTTGTTTTGTTTTTAATTTTCTCTGGATTATTATTTTATTTGTTTAAATTGATTTTTACTTTGTATAATTATTATAGTTCATGGTTATACCATTGCTAATAGTGAGGGATGCTTCTAGCAAGAGCCTATGCCCTCCCTCCACTATCAACTGTTAAAAAATAGTTTACCAACTGTTAAAATAACTATGGAGGACCGATCTTGTATTAAAAAAGAAAACAAAATCATTATTTTTTATAGTTACAGTATAGCAAGCAATCTACTAATATATTTAAGGAGATATGCTATTAATATGCAATAACATCTCTCCTCTTATAAAAAATGGGAGTATAAGATATGGTTATTTCCGTAGTCTTTTTTTTATTTAATTATATTATTTTAT
>NW_027114407.1:1694731-1696012 GCF_000696795.3 Halyomorpha halys | reverse complement strand
TGTTCTGCTTTCTGTGTTGTTTCTGGTTATATGTTTGTCATTAATTTTATTGTACCATAGTCTGTTTATTAATCTTTTGGGATAGAAGTTTTCTGTTAACTTGTTGAATATGGGACAGTGGTCCCGAAACGTTGTACAATGTTAATGAATAAATAAATAATAATTTATTGAAAATGATGGAAGTAATAAACCTCAAAAAATTATAAAAAATTGACTCACCAGACTTTCTAGAGAGATAATCCAGATTAAAAATTTAAAATACTTTTTATTTATTGATAGATATTACAATCTGCCACACAGTTGTGGGTAATTGGTAATAGTGATGAATGATCACATTCGTACTAAAATAATATAAAATAAGAATAAAAATAAATGAAAAAAAAATCTCTCTTAAAATATTTACAAACAGAAGGATAAACAAAATGAACATAATCAAACTATGTGAATGAAAAAAAAATTAATAAACTAACATAATGATAAAATAATATAATCTCTAATCGCATTTACACTCTTATATACAATGCTCTCGTATTAATGAACATAGCTAGCTGTTTTTTTTTTTATTCACTATCACATTTATATACCGCAGTTTTATACTAACGCACATTGTTTACTTCTTATTATTAAGAAATATAAATAATTTTATTTTTCTCCTAAATGTTTGGTAGATCTTTTTATTCGTTCGTCTATTTAAACTAGAGGAAATGGTCATCTATTGATACAATAGTGGAAACATTCAATGTAATTTTTTCTCTACTAATATTAGTGTTGTTGTACACATTTGCCGTCATTAATATTTTGTAGATGCTCTATTAATTAAACTATCATTATTAGTATTTAATAAATTTTCTAACTATTTTTTTTATTGGTCTCTTCGATCTTTCGTGTGTTGGTCTATCAAAATCACAAAAATAATTAAATGGACAAGAGAAACTATAACCTGTAATTTCTTATAAATTGTAATTATTTTATACAGTATGTTCGATTTGTTGTAATATCAAGTGAAATTTTTATTTTATTTATATATTAAATATTGTATTGTTTTTATTATTTTTGATTATGGCTAGATATAGCAACAAGGCATTTGTTGAGATGTAGTTATTCCTATAAATTAATTATTATGTTTACATGTAAATGTAAGCTTACATTTCCATTATTTTCAAAACAGTTTAATTTATTCTGAGGAAGTTATGTTTATTTTTAAGCTAACATTTATTAATTGCTTTATATTTTTGGCCACAAACCAAAACTAATTATCTCCTTTCAACGTTAAAATAATTT
>NW_027114407.1:1677939-1693966 GCF_000696795.3 Halyomorpha halys | reverse complement strand
TATATATATGTTATTAAAGGTAGGTGAGGACAGGAAGGGCTGCCGAGTGATATCGATTGACGTGGTTGGCCGCAACCCCTCGCCGCAGTCGACAATCCTGCTCGCTTGTCAGTTTTATTTGTACATAAATGTTCTCACTATATACTGTTGTTATGTTGTATAAATTACATATTTAAAAAAACATATATGTTGGTATATAAGAGAAAATATGATTATTATGATATGATTCCAAATACAAAGCATCACATCTCTAAAATATCGGTAAATAACAGAGATCACGTAAGTGTTACAACAAAATATCACAATGTGTGAAGATGTTTTGAAGCGTGTGATAATGAGAGAAATATTTTCCCAGGATGAAAAGAAGCTTAAGATTTTAGAAAACTCTTCCTCATAAATAAACCGTTATTAATAAACGTTTTCAGCGTTTTCTTGCTGGTTTTAAGTGCGACGTTCCTTACAATAAAATTACTTTGCAAGGAAGTAATTGGTTTTATATTATTTAATGTAAAGATTTAGTGAATTAGAAACCTAGAGCGGTGCGTTATCACTAGAGTTGGGCAATAAGTATTCGATTGACGAGAGACGAATACATTTTTATTTCGAAGTTTGTATTTGAATGGCCAGAAACAAATACATTTTTACTAGAATAAAAATACGACTAAACAATTCGAATACTTTTGTATTAGAATATTGAAAATATTATTTGAATCGAATAAAAAATAAGTCGAATGAAAAATTAGTCGAATATTGTATTCGACTAATTTTTCATTAGCCTATTCGAATAACAATGAGATTTTTTTTTATTTCACTAATTTTTTAACTTTTATTTTTTTCCATACCCTCCTGTAAAGATTTTAGTGGGTATTTTATTTTATTGTATAAGAATACTTGAGCCTTCATCTTATTTTTTACCATTTTTGATTTCTAATGTATGAGGGGTCCCATTAAACATTTTCAGACGAGTAGAAACCGAAAATGCTATCAATTTTAAGATCTCGTATCGATTTATTTTAACTTTTCTGATTTTTAATATATTATGGTCCTCTTGTATGTTTCTTATGACACAGGAAACGAAAATGCTATCGATTTTGGGATCGCGTATCGATTTATTTTACATTTTCATACTGCAACATACTAAGGTCCCATTATATGTTTTAAGAGATTTTAGTTTGTTGGAATCTGAAAAGATAAAATAAATCGATATGCAATTTTAAAATCGATAGCATTTTCATATTCTGCATATCCCAAAACATAAAAATAGACCCTTATATGTTGTAAATCAGAAAAGTTAAAATAAATCGATTCGCGATTCTAAAGTCGATAGTATTTTCGTTTTCCGGGTCTTAAGAAACATATAAGAGGAGCCTAATATATTGGAAATAATAAAAGTTAAAATTAATCTATATGCGATCATAAAATATATACGAGGTATATGTACCACCATAGACCTGTAAGACAAAAAATGTCGTCTTAATACGAATACAAATGTATTCGAATGGTTAATTATTTAATTTTATAAGAGAATATTCGTCCATAAAATTGACGAATACAGAAGTATTCGAATTTTTTTGCTCGAATAATTGATTGATTATTCGTGTGAAATAATGACGAATACTCGTATTCGGATGTTTAATCGTTTTTTTTTTTTGCTCGAATAATTGATTATTCGGTTGAAAAATTCACGAAAGTATTCAGATGGTTAATTCGTCACCGTCAATGAAATAATATTTGTCCAACTCTGGTTATCTCAAACTAACACGTGAGTCGTGGTCAACCAAAGCACCACATCAGATTTTTAAACAGATTTAAGATGTGCTATGATTTGGCGGAATTTGTGTGATATTTTTTTCTGTCATGATTGATTCCTGCATTAGCGAAACGTTATAACCAGCATATAAAACCACCAGTTAGTTTATGAACGTATTTATATATCGTATCATGGGATACATGTATATAGTTTATCTCAGGTATATAATCACTAATTTCATTTGAAACTCAAAATTCGTTTAAATGATGTACCGAAACTTCAAATTGAATTACAACATCTAGAGAAGAGGGAATGTTTAAAAATTACAGAGTTAAATCAGTTACTAAGAAAACTTGAGGGAGCTCGGAGCTAACTTCAATGCGATTCGAGTGAAGAGTTTCTCCCTGCTAATTGTTGCTAACTCCAATTATGGCAATTTACAATTAGATTTTGAAGTTAGTGGTTAACAATCTCACGGCAAACAATCAAACAGCATTATATGGTAAACACTGATGGAACATCTAATTTGTTACAACTTTAATATTTACGTTTTAACTCAGTGAAGGTATTCCAAATACGAATATTCTTAATCTAAAACGTTAAATAAAATAAATGAAAGTATCTAAGCATTAGAAATACATACACATTTTTTGCGTATTTTTTCATCTTATCCATTAACGAGAAACTAATTTCATAAAGTGTCAACTGTTTCCTGATGTCATCAATTTTAAATTTTTCTCAGGAAAGCAGGTTAGAAATGAAGGTACATTTGTCAAAATATTGAAATAATTTTATATAGAACAAAAACCACGTTAAAATATTTGAATATCTATTTTTATATTTAAGATATTTTTAATGTTTTGAATCATGTCTCAAACTCTAGGACATAGGAGTACAGCGTCACACAAAGCGTCAGAAGTAAATGACTGTCTTAACGACCTATCTACCTTTACAAATATCTTTTAAAAAAATATGTAATTAATAATTTCACGATATTACTTTATTGTAGATAATTTATTTTTTAATTTCTCTATTTGCTTCATTTTAATGGAAAAACATTTTATGAAAACTAGATTATATACCTATTTTCTAAAACGATCAATTCTTATGTTTTTATTTACA
This sequence comes from Halyomorpha halys, assembly GCF_000696795.3. NCBI lineage: Eukaryota > Metazoa > Arthropoda > Insecta > Hemiptera > Pentatomidae > Halyomorpha > Halyomorpha halys. The sequence goes on along the minus strand of NW_027114407.1, from coordinate 1,691,094 downwards.
AATTTAATGTGTACACATTTAATAATTATTACTTTCTTTGGTCAGCTACTTTATTTGCAATTTGTTGATTAATGATTCATTATGTTTGGTTTTTAATAACTGATGAATCAAATTAAAATGGAAGCCTAGAAGTATAACATATTATTGGCTAGGAAAAATACCATAATTAGTGAGGTAATTCCCTTAAAATATAGAAAATTGAAATTTCTCTAGTCCACAGTGTGGGGGTCAAAATAATTTAAGTAATTTTTTTTATTTTGTTCAATTTTTTTGGGTTAAAATGTGTTAATATACATATAAATAAGATCAACCAAATCCCGGCTGTGAAACTTACAGAACTTTACAAATATCTTTTTTGGGAATTGTTTATATATAATATATTTTTTGAAATACGCCTTAACAAATACTGGAAGTCATGATATGCGTTCTTTCAACTCCAGAGATATATATTTAACTTTTTTTTTCTTTCTACCCAGTTTCGAAAGTGAACGTATGACGAAGTTGCTATAAATCAAGGGTGTATAGATGGGTGAATAGATAGCTACTCTACCTTGTGTGAATCCTATCATTTATTACGTGACATATCGCAGACTTTATTTCTTTCCGAGTGAATTGGTACCCATTTTCATAATTTATTGCAACCCACCTCAGGTCTGTCCTATATAACCTTTATATAGCCTTACTTTACGTTTTCGCATCGTTGCGCAACCTGATAGTGCAATTTAAAAAGATATATACCTGGATTTAGTTTTCGACGCGAGGACAGGCGCTGTATCTTATACCCATCGAAAACAGAGTAAGTTCAGACTAGAATGTTGAAAACTGCTTTAAAACAATATAACAAAGTTGTTGCTTAAAACTTACTACATTCTACATTCTTTAAATTACTAAGATATGTTAATTATCATCGATATATTGAAGCAATTACTTGCTAAACCTGTATTATCGAAAAGGAATGGATATGTTTAAAAATAATAGTGGGTATTTAAGTTGAGATTGGATTATGATTGGGTTGTGCCTTGAGACGAATTGCTTAAAATCTCCTGAAAATAAAGATGGCGTGGTACCTGGAAATAATCCGAAACGAATCAGGATTAAAATATATTTATATACTGGGGTGATTCTCAACCACCTACGTCGGTCTACACTCTTCTTTTAATACGGTCAAATCGGATTAATATTTTTTCTCTTCTTGGGATGTGACGATGTTCCTGTTTATATCCATCTGTTTTGATTTCCTTTCATTTCCTATCCTTTCCCGTCTGGATCCTCCTGCCCTCCTCCCTTCCAAAACGTATGTGTGGATGGATTTGAATTCAAATTAGTTCATGTGGACCATTTTCGCAGAAAGTGTCAAACGCTTCTGCCAATTCCCATAAATCATATTATAAAAAAAAACAAATATCTCGTTAAACACTTTTTTTTATATTCAACATTCAATAACAGTAAACGATTTGATTAAAACACTGGAATTTAAATTTTCAAGTGTCATTCGTCCACCTTGTGCGGAACTTTACTTAAATCAACCTCATTGTTGTTCATTGATTTTTCCTTATTTCCGATCTCTCTAGCTAAAAAAAAAACTACTAAGTAAAAAAAAAAAATGACGGAATACAAACATTTTTGTTGAAAATTTTTAATTGTACGTGTTATTTATAAATGTAATAAAGCTTAATCTTCGAAATTTAAGAAAAAGTGATAAGATATATTCGATCCCGTCCGTAGCTCAGATGGTTAGGCGCAGGTCTATCAATCTGAGATCTGTGAGGGGCGCCAGATTGAATCCGGCCTGGGGTGTTGACTTTTGTCATTAAGTGACGGTCCCACAAAATAAAAAAAACTTGATCCCCACCTTGATTAGAATAGGTTGGTCATCTGTAGATAACTAGGCGAACTTCACCTGCGCTGTGGTTTGCCTTATATTAATAAAAAAAAATGTTGTTCTCAAATAAAATGTAGGAGACACCTTGACAAATCGAAGGCGCGTAAGAGTTGGTAATTTGTTTATTAATTAAATTAAAACATAAAGCATTAAATAAGGTAAAATAAGTAATTAAACCGATTATAAAAAATAATTGATGGAAATCGATGACAATAACCTTGGAGTCAGAAATTGCGTCAGAACAAGACCACGGTGACAGGATGAAGCGGTTGGAGAAGGCCTAGACCTGTAACTGGGTGGTACAGGCTTCATAAAAAATAAATAAATAAAAAAGTAATATTTTTTAAATAACTATTTGGTATTTTTTATGTTTCTATTTTACTAATGTTATCCATATAGTTTTTATTACATTTATTAACAAAATAAAATAAGTAAATGATAAAAATAACTATTTTTTTTTTTTAATTTCACTATAACTCGGGCCAAAAAGGTTTTAGGCCGCAAACAATAAGTCCTGGTAGTTACTGAATTTTTTATAAGAAGAACTTATTCTGTTTAAGTAACATAATAGCCTAATTATATCATCATTATGAAGTTATTTTAATTTAATATTTTTAATTGTGGCATTAGGGGCGAAAAAATAAACCTAATTGAAAAAAAAAACCTTGATATTGTTACCCAACTGTGAACAGGAAATTAGGTTAATTGGGAATAAGGAGGGCCGGGGGAGTGGGGGCGTGCATGTAAAAATAGATTCAATATTTGATGTTAGCAATTGTTAGGGGGGCGCTCATTAATCAACTCCTTTTCTCCTGGTTTAGCAAGTCGACTCTTTGTGGATTTGTTAAAATAATCAGGACAGGACCCGATGAATTATCCTTTCAACTTGAGCTTTCATGTTTACGGAAAATTAATCATTTATCTCTCGCCTCAATACAAAGCCTCCTCTGAGGTTTAGAAAATATTCTTACCTGATATTTTTCCTATTACTCAATATTTCTGCTTGTTTGATTTTGGTTTTACTACCTATTTCTTGTTTAACAAGAGAAAAAATGTTATGCATATGAGAGAAACTGTCAACGTGGTCATTTGTTTGGCTAACAAAAAATTACAAAAATAGATAACAGACAGTTAATTTTTTAAAAGAAATAAGAACAATAAATAAATCCGATAAAGTTTTATGCTAAATAACCCATGAATTTTTAGATTATTATATATTACAAGGAAATATGTGATATATGACAAACGAATTGACTGGTATGTTACTGTTATCTCCTGAACTTTCTTACATTTAGTGGTATTTTAAACTGGAATGGTAGAAAAATCGAAGCGCCTAATAAATAGTATTATTGTTATTATTAATAGTTTTCATCAATATTTGTCATTATTCTTAAAAGCTGCTCCATTTAATCTGCTTTATAGCGGTACACTTGTATTGAGGTTGGAAGGCCAAAAATACATAAAATACAACAACACTCATACCAAACATAATTTTTGCACTAGTTTCGTTATGCTGGGAAAACTACAGTTTTTTCACCCTTAAATGTTCTTAAAGTGGAAAAATGTCTAAAAATGGAAAAACGCAAGACAAGTTTTATTCGTTTTGAATGGTGTTTTTTTCCCTAAGAATTTTAGGATTGAAGGTAGTTATGACAAGACATTGATATGAAAATAAAGTATTTATAATACTTTTATAACTTTACATATAAACATGTTATGGTAAGTTAACGATAGTAAAACACAAAAGTTGTGTAGAATAGAATTTATTATTAAATGTTATAGTGACAAATACAGGATTATTTTAACTGTGTTTAATTGACTTGGATATAATATTCTGCAAATTTTTATAAATAAATGTGAGGTTGTGATACTAACATTGTCCTGAATTCGGCCGAAACATTGGACTTGTGATATGTTTTAATAAAGAAGGTTGAGACTATTAGGATGATTTTTATTATTAATTAAATTACCAGTATCGAACAAGATGATTAAAATATATCTTAAATAAAAAATGTTCCAGTACCAAAACAATTGCTAATAGAAAAGCGTCCGTCAGTTTATACAACCATTTGTTGTTATTTAAGTTATTTAATTTGGCTAGATGGATAGTGTGTATACATATAGCTAGATGCAGTTACTGTTATCTCAAAGCTATGTAGTGTCAAGGATCAAATTAGACGTGAGTATTAGAGTATTTGATTCACTTTATTTTCTAATCATTGCATTTTTATAACTACCTTTACCCATTAAATAAATAGGATAATAAATACAAAAATAAATAGGTATACAAATTGTTGTATAAACTTCAGTAACATTTTAGGGACCAACACAAGACTTAAATTATATTAGACTCTCTACATTGTAGGCAGCTAATATTTTTTTTACCCCCTCAACCTGGGGGGGTATCTTCGAAATCAGACTGGGTATACCGTATATATCTTGGGTAAACCAGACCGGGTATATGTTGACCTTGGGTATACCAGACCGGATACATCTTGAACTTGGGTATACCAGACCGGGTATATGTTGAACTTGGGTATACCAGACCGGGTATATGTTGAACTTGGGTATACCAGACCAGGTATATCTTGAACTTGGGTATACCAGACTGGGTATATCTTGAACTTGGGTGTACCAGACCGGGTATATCTTGAACTTGGGTATACCAGACCGGGTATATCTTGAACTTGGGTATACCAGACCGGGTATATCTTGAACTTGGGTGTACCGTCCTGAAATAGATGAAATGAAGCTACGTTTATGAAATCCCTAACACCTAATATTATATCGAATATTATCTGAAAATAAATTTTTACTTTGCTTTGAATGCTACGATCTCCTGAGGAAGCAACTTTTTCATTCAAATTGGTAGCTATCTTATAAGAAATCCATCGTAGATTTCGAAAATGGTGACAAAAGTTGAAAAATATTTAGTTCTAGTACAACAATTTGAAGTGAGGTCATGGAGATAAATTGCATTTTTGGTGAACTAACCCTATCTCCCTTAATTACTGACATTTCCACCTGAATATTCCTGTAAGCAACGGGTATTTCGCACATTGTCATACTTCAATATTTTAAAGGGTTAGGCAAAATTAATAGTTCCGTCACGCTTTACCTCTTACTCTAAGTGGGACGTGCTCTACGTGACGTAGTGTGACATGAAGTATTAAAGAGGGCCAATAAAAGTGAAGTGAAATCTTTAGGAATTTTTATCGATTCTTGTTTTCAAATACAGTTTTCTAAATGTATACTTTCTTTTCACAAACTTGTTTTTCAACAAATTATACATTATTTATTTAAACTAGTGTTTAGAAATAATATAAATTGTTAAAATTACGTAGACATTGTTGAGAATGGATTTAGTCTAAAAGATAGCAAATACCGTGAACTTGTGCTGACGTTTTGATAAACTTTTCTTCAAGAAATAGTTTTATACACGTTTTATTAAATTTACTTAATGATTTTGCTCCAACCATTATCTCCTTGATTTTCTCTCGTGTATTTTCCGTCAAAGTTAATAAACTGTAATTTTAAACTTAGTATGATAATCTAAACTAACAATGTAAGTATTAACGTCGAAAAAAAAAAAACGTTAAATTTTAAACTGCCAAAATAAAAGGAAAATTATTAATGTTTCTGAGATAATATATTGGTTGACTTATATATTTTCTATAAATTAAAGAAAAATGAATAGTTGATAAGTTTAAAATAATCTACAACGGCAAAAGTGGGAGTAGAACAATAGGCTAAAACACTTTGTCAAGACTATAAGAGAGAAGGATTGTGATTGGTCCAGGTAGAACCAATAGAAACAAAGGAGATAAATTGCCTCCGTAGAGGAACCAACCAATCAACTGATTGCACTTGGTGTCTAGCTTTTGTCCTTTTCTAGCCTGTACTATTGGATTCAATATTCCCGGAGAGACTTCTTCAATTCAGCTTTATTATTAGATTTAGTCTTGTTCAACTTATCTTGTATCTTAGTGGAGATAAATAATAATGGATTAATGATTTTTAAAAATGTATTTTATATATCTAGAAAGAATAGTAAAAGCAGTATAAGTCTGAACCATGTCCATTTCAAAATGTATAAAGCTCTTAACCAATTTTTTCCTTAGGTTCATTAAGGTAAATCTTATACCCTAGATAAAAATCAAATATTTTCAAAAATATTAAGTTTCTAAAATACGAATAAGTTCTGATAAAAATGTTCATTATCATTCTAGAATTCTAATTTATAATATTATATTTTGCATTATTTTTTTTAACCAGATTAAAATTTTTTTTAATATTCTTATTTTATAATGCAACAGTTTAATCGTGTTTAAGTAAGGCGCCCCCCTAACTTCTGAACAGAAATTCATGATGCCATCTAGTGGCAAGATAAGCGATACGAACCCTGGGCGGTCATCTTGAGCCCAAATAAAATAGGGGTAAGAACCAATAGAGTAGCCATCTCGACCTGTACAGGGGGAGAATGAGACAGAACTCTTCAAGGTCTCTTCTGATTATAATCATGAGGGAGTAAAACCTTACACTCAGGCGAGAGAGGCGAGGAGATGGAAGGATGAGGAGAAAGAACCAAGAAGGAACCCTTATTTCATCTTCACATTCACAACAGAACCAACTTTCAAGGCCCAAGGATATTAAACAAGTAAAATGTAATACTTTAATCAATTAATGTAATGAAACCAAAACTATCACTAACAAACTAACCATATTGTAACCATTTCGTTCAAACTGTACCGCAAATTGTTTCAGAAAACTTATAAAGAGAGAATAGAGGTATTTCATTTTAAAAGCATATATCAGTTTATTATAAATACAGTCTACTCCATCATTACCAGTAAATAATAAGTAATTCTTTATTTAAACCAGCTTACCAGAATAAAATTAGTTTGGCTAATATCCCCCAACTTTTACTCCGGGGAATATCTAAACTAAACAAATTGTATATTGTGGACTTTAGAGATATTCAATCTCAGTAATAATTCAGACAAATATGATATTGCCTTATTTTATTGACAATAAAATTATTATTATATGCGTATATAATGCTTACGACAAACTGAGTAAACTGGGGATTGGTCTAATTGTAAAAAAAAAAATCTTTTAATTAATTCCAATCACATAGTGTGCCTTTTTTATTAAGTACAAAATACTATTAATACCTTCTATTTGTTTATTTTTTACCGTGGAATGATATGAGATGGTTTGGGGTGCGGACAGGAGTCAATAACACTAATGAGCAGTACATTTTTATTGACTTTTAACGTATTTTAATAACCTCTTTTATCAACTATAGTGCTCCATCCACAATTTTCAGCAACACGCACTTTGATGTATTTTCAGTCACTGTTAGTAGGTTTGGTCTTATTGTAAGTGTTTTTTCCTTCTTCTTATATCTTAACCATTCTTTATTTATTTTTTCTTGCGAAATATATTTATTTATGTTCACCATATTATTGTTAGCTCGTGTTAATCCATATTATTGTGTTATTTTGTTTGCATATTTTCAAACTTTTAATTATATCTTTTATAACGTTTTCTTTCTTGATTTTTTTACATTATTTAATGTATATTAGATTTTCAATTTTTTTTTTGTTTTATTTAATACTACTTTTTATTTTATTTTTCTTGTTAGACATTTTTATTTTAATTTTAAAATTATTGTAATCTTATTTTACACGGTCTGAAATTCAGTCCGAAACTTTACCCGAGGAAAAGAAGTATAGTGTACTTTACTTAGTCTACTATAAATGAGTAATCTTCTGACCGCACCCACCAGCCATTTGTTCACATTAATAATTTCTATTATAATAATTAGGTTATTGCCGAATAGTATAATCTGAGCTAGTGTTTTTCTTTAGAAAGAGGGTATTTAATTGAATATACGGTTATAACGTGTTCTGTAAATATTAATGGATATAAAACATTATATCTTCTTGGAGAAATAACGTTCTGTTCATCGCGTTACTCCTGGTTACTTTTGAATTTGCACATCGTTACGTATATCCTGTTTAGTTTTGAAAAAAGAGAAAGGAAGTTCATTTTTTATCCTAGGTTTCTCTCAATAAATTTTGCACTGATATGACTTAACTCTGGGTACAATATTCAAAATATTAACTATTGTCATGATAGAAAGTTTTTATGATAAATGCGTTTATCATAGTTCTCAAATCATCGAATTCTGATCAACTCAATGATACCTTGAAAATGATAGAAATTTGAATAGCACGACTTCATATATTTAATTGGGTGAGAAAATATGTTAGAGATGACTTAATTAGAAGTGCGTTTATGATAAACATCTCTTGACGCTTTAAAATATCGTGAATAACGCTCAAGGAAAATGTATTCCACAGCCTCGGGCTAACGAAGTGGGGAAAGTTTGTTTTTCCTTCTCGAAATAAACGAATAACGTATATTCGAAATATAAATTGATCTATTAGAATGAACTAATTCATTTTAATTGGGAAGGAACGCTTTCTTAAAATACTGTGGATTGGTTTCTATAGAAACATCAATTATAGGCACAATAGTATATTATCTTTTTATATCTTGAGAGGAAAAACCAGTACAATTCAGAAAGTGGCCGAAATAGACTGTTTTTTTAATGCACAACACAACAACATGAAATCGAAATAATCATTCTAACAAAACATTTGTTTTCTGAGTAGGTTAAAGGAACCAGCTGGGGGTGTATGTATGTAGCAGTCATAAAAAAATTCCTTTTTAGAAATTTGTTACAAAGGTGCAAAAAGTAAATATATTATGTAATCTATTATTACATGACATTGTCCTATGGAAAAACTACCCATGGATATCTCGGAGGAAAGAGTTTGATAAAAAGGTGAGTTTCTATGGATAAGGAGTTTGTCATTATAGGTAGTTTTTCTATCTAGAGCCTAATCTGCAACATATTGAATATTTTAGGTCTTCATAAAAAATTTTATTTGCGATATAATAACAAGGATAAAATATTTTTAATACAATTTTGGATTTGAAGAATTCGTACGAGAAAAATGTGATATTTCGTGGAGCCATGAAGGTCAATTCTCTATGCCCGAACAGGCCTGATGATGATAATGAATGTGAGCTTTGTGCGGTGAATTGGAAATTAATTGGGTTTGCCTCACTATACGTCTCAGTATATCACTCTGAAATTGTTGGAGCCTCTTGGCCGTTGAAGGTGCAATGCTGGTCAGCATAGGTGCTCTGTAGGGCAGGGCTGGCCTCTGCACACTCTTGTAGATCATTAATCTGAGGCGGAGAGATTAGGAGAAGTTAGCTGGTGATTAAGCCTGTAAGACTTGGTCCTGATCTGCTTGATCTTCTTATTACAGTGGCAACATAAACATGAATGGTTAAAACCGCTCTTTATATAGATCAGAACAAAGCGGTTCATCGACATGATCCAATCTTTTTATGATTCAATGATCTAGTAAAAATACTATCTAGATCAGCGGTCAAAGTAATTTTAGATTTTTTGTAGTTCGAGACAGCTGCTGCGATTTTTTTTAATCCAAAAAGAGTGCTGCTTTATAGCTCAAAATGGGTGCTTGATAAAGTTTGGCAACTGCTGATCTAGATCTTGGTACCGTGTCTCAATTATTTCGAATCATTGTTCATTAAAAGTCAGTCACTTTAATAATTTTAGAGCGGGTCAGTCATCATTACTTAATATTATCTTATCATGGGGCAAATACATTAATAGCAATAATACGACCACTTTCGTAAATGTTTATAGATTTAAACCAGTCCAGAATGATCTACATTAAATTATTTCCTCTGGGTTCCATTTATTTAGATTTTTCTCACTTAAAGTTATTTCTTTGCGTTGGAGAGAATAGCACAGATTACAAACCATGATTACCCTTTTACATGTCGATCCTGTAGAACTGATAACTGGAAAACTGGGAGAGGGAAATTGAAATGAAGATAGGCTGCAGAAAAAGAGAAAAAAGAAGACAATTTATTCTGATTGGAAAGTTTCAAAGAAGTTTCACCGGCGCCGCCTGTGAACGGATTTTCAAATCATGCCCTACTTTAGTTATTCAAATATAAGGAGTGGGAATGCTATTTAACCGCAACTTTACTTTTATATAGTCATTTTGTTTTTATTAATATATTAATAAAAGTCAATGTATATATTAGCAGTATGTGTATAATCTTGTAATTTCACGTTGCTATTTCTTTTTCCACTTATGTTTCTGATGTAATAATTTAAACACGATATAGAAATATATTTTTACAGTTCGGTAGCTCCAACTCATATTAATTGTCAAGTTTTTTCTATTTGTTTATAGACCGATAAGTAAATTTATTTTGTTGAATCAAGCTAGTACATTTTCAAAATGCAACAGCTCCCGATATCAAACTTTCAACAAACTAATTAGTGTTTTTGAAGCATTTGTACCATTTTCTTTCTGTACAATCTACAAAATTGCGAACATTTAAAATTACGAAGAAAAAAAAATTATTACAAAACTGTATAAAAAATTAACATTAACCGATATTTTAAAATTATTCATTGCGAAAATAATTTCTCCTACTAATTTTCTAAATGAGCCTTTGAATGGACAGTTTGACTAATTCAAATTAAAATAGTTTTCAAGAAAAGTAATTATCGTATTTCCCGCTGAAAAATTATGAAAGAAATTTAAAAATACAAAAGCTAATTAAAATTTGTATTCTACTCTGAAGAATTTATTTAATGCTAATTTGTTATAGAATCAACGTTGAAAATACTATGAATCCATTTTATGGAGTTCTGTCAACTATATAGGACCAAATGTATATTGGTTAAATGAAACCGAATGAACTTAGTGCACCATTATTGTGACTAGACTTAAGAGGCTAAAGAAACCGATCAATCCAATGCGCCTAAATGTCAAACTCGTATTTTATTTATACGTTTTTCGTCACTCTCCATTAATTTGTATGTTACATATTATCTTTTTTTTTTAAATCTTTACCTTTTTAACGGTATATTATAAGTCTATATTATGACTCTTTTTTTCTGCAAATGGGTTTTCAATCTGAAAAGTATCCTCTTATCTCCTCATGTTAATAATCAAATTCATTTTTATAGTTTAGATTTATCCATTTTGACACACATGAAATTGTGAGATGGTTAATTATTACAAATAAACAAAATTAAAGTCACTTTAGAATATTTTTAAAAATTTGTCATTTAAGTGCCGTCAGACTATTTACATGAAGATAATTAGATGAAGAATATCTTTAGAGTCGTTTTCGAGAAAATCGAAAAATCGATTCCATAAAGTGGCACTTGAGGGCAGTCGATATTATATAAAAATTTATTGTCTCGTCTCGGGCATACACTCATCTTAAATATGTACTTCATTTTCGTACGACGTTTCATTTTTGAGTTGGACTTACCACATACATATACAGACTTGGTAATTTTGTGAGACTTGGTTAGTTGGAGTAATTTTCCCCTCACTCTCTATGTATATATATATATATATATATATATCCAAAACTGAGTTCTAGGTGTTATGAAATAGATATACAATGCGACCCCTAGAATGATCTCCATTGCTGAGAAAAGCCCAGTTAAACATAGTATTCTGCTTTCTGTTTGGAATGAGTTGTCAATAGAATTTCGTTTATTTTGAAACAACACCTCGCTAATAATTATTCCCAATGAGATTTGATAGAGTAACAGCTATCTCGATTAAATAGCTAATTCTCAGCGATTTGTTATTTCCTTCCTATTCATAGAAGAAAGTGCTCTCAAGGCCTAAGGAAAGTACTAGCCATTGAATAAGAGAAAATAGTTTGGACTTCTCTCTCTGTAGATCGTTACACTCTCCATATTATATTCCGAAAGCCTCTCCTCTAGGATAAAGAAAAGAAAGCAGCTGATGGATCAAAAGACACTATCTGCTGGACAATAAGGACACCCTCGATGGATATTATCCTTTCCAACTATTGTGTCCTTACCGAAAGTGTGCAATATTGGTTCCTTCCTTACCGACTGCCAGTTTTTTTATTAGATGGTTGTAAGATATTAGATTTTCCGTGACGTGATTTAAGCTTGATGCTTAGGATAGGATATTACACAATATATATTAAGAAACATATTCGACAAATATAAATACATATATTTATTAATTTTTTATTTTATGGGCTTGTGCGAGTGTTAATTGTAAAAATTAATATATGTTGAGGAAATAATTAAACTTTTTTTTGTTTACGTTTCCGTCCGTCGTGTTTCAGCTGAAGGATTGCTATTTAACATTAAGCTTGATGAACTATAAATGTACCTCAAAATGCACATTTAAACCAGCTGGTCTTGAATATTTTCCTGACGGGACCCTTCGCCAAAAGTCTAGGTGAGAATGGTCCTCTTTCGACTGTTGATGTTCTACATTCAAGTAATGTAATATTTTTCTAAATTATTGAAAGCTTTCACAGTGGCTCAGTTACTCCAAATTTGTAGCCATAAAGTCGAAATACTTCCAATAGTGGTATGATTGATTAGTTTTGAAAAATGTTAGTTGTTCAGGATATTTTCGTCGATGGTGCGATGGGTCAGTAATTATTTTATTTATTTATCGTACAAACCACATTTTTTAATTTATCTTTTAACAACATAGAAACATTTTATCAGTAATCCACTATTTTATCATAAATTACCCTATATTTTGGCAGTACTCTCTTTCTCCAGTCCCATACCACAATTCTTAAAGAATGGCGTGAAAATTATAAAATTAAAATAAATACCATCAAATCACGCTTACTCTTCGTTTATACTTACAGATTGATCCCTTATTCCTGTCCAACAGATTCGCTACGTTGGACTACATCTGGACAAACGATTAGCTTGGAATCCTCATACAAGACTGAAAAGGCAGGAAACTGCATGTCTATTTCGACTATAACAACACTTACTAGATAAACGGTTTATGCTTCTCATGTATTAAAAAAGACTGATCTACATGACTAAAAGGCCTATTCCGTCATACGGTTACGCTTGGGGCTTCACTTAACTATCGAATCCTTTCCTTATCCAATCCTTACAATCCAAATTTCTTCGTAAAAATCCTCAATGCTCCTTACTTTGTCACAAATAAAATCATTCATAAAGTTATTAATGTGCCATATGTTGCCGAACCAGACATCAATTCTTCCATTCTAAATTTATTATCAACACTAATCTATTTCAAACCTTGCTGCTTCTTCTGTTACTGGCTACGAGGTGCCTGAAAAGAAGATGAGCTTAAGACCTTCTAATGTAA
>NW_027114407.1:1665392-1677874 GCF_000696795.3 Halyomorpha halys | reverse complement strand
TTTTTTTTTTTTACTTTTATCATCCCATAGGCGTTGATGACCAGAGGGTTTTACGCCTTTAAGCAAAAATCAACAACAACAACAATATAAAAATGCAGCGAGTTGTATCCATTCTTTTATAAGAGTCATTTCTTTCCAGGATTCACCCAATATAAGCTACAGAAATTATCAATTTGATAACTTATTATCAGCCTAATAAATTACTAATTTTTTTTAGATCAATTGATTCAGACGTCTAATTTTTCGCTAGTGCTAATCTGATTTAGAATGATCTTATTTTCTTTATTATTCTATCTTTCAAATGAGTGATCTTCCAGGAGATGTATAGTTTTCAAATTATTCGAAGTAAATTTTTTTAGGTATTAAGAATTATTTATTATTAACTGCTAAGATTACGTTGTTTTTTTGTTGTTAAGTCAAAGTTATTGCATATTTATAGGATAAGGAAAACCACAAACAATAATCTCACTTCACAAGAGTTTTCATTTTGGGATTAAGAGATCAATATTTTAGTGAATGAGTTGTATCTATTCTGTAATGTGAGTTGTTTCCTTCCAAAATCTACTTAAATTATATGTTTTTCACTGTCTTTTGAAACTATAGTAGATTTTGGGTGGATTTGGGATTATAGTTTCAAATCTATAAATCTGCCAGGAAATGTGTAGTTTTTGAATTATTCGTAAAACATTTTTTTTTTTTTTTTTTATTAGAAATAATATTTTATAAACCATTTTGCCTTTTTACTGAAAAGCCGAAAAAAAAGTTATTATATTTATATTCAAAATCCTGTTAGCATAGCTTTAGCTTAATAGAAGAACGCCCATCGTCAATTTTCTAATATAACTGAATTGGTATGCATGGTCGGATTAAGTGTAAGAACGTTATTAGTATGCTGCTAATAGTTAGTTTATCTACAAATCTGTATGATATCATTCTAATAGTATTAGAACTAATATCACATTTATTAGATGTATTTTATGTTATAACATTGTAAATTTGAATGAAGCAATTGAGAAGAAAGTATTCTCTTGTTATTTGCTTCTAATTATTTAATTATAAATTTTTGTATCATACTTCAGATATCATAAACTAATAATTTCATAATTAGAGTATGAATTAATGAAAATTGATGAATAAAAGAGATACAACATTTAATTTAGAGACATTTCACTCTATCAAATTCTATTTCCTATTCTTGAAATAATGCAATTGTCATCAAATGCTAACATGAACCTAAAAAGTTTCATTGAGTCTTAAGTATATTTTTTTAGTATAGATTTTTTATTTTTAGTTTTCTCGTTTTTATTAATTTAGTTATAAATTTATATAAGTTTGTATCAAAGCCAAGTTGGCGTAGGCAGAAGATAGGGCAGAGTGGGTCGGTAATAATATCAGAACCCCTCAGGCACGGAGATGGAGGAGTAGGTGGAGGAGTTTGGAGTTGAGGAGTTACTGGGGCTTAGTGTATTATGGACCTCACTCAACCTCTTAATTAGCTATCAACTCCCTCAGCTACGCTGCGCTGCTGGTTCTAGATTGGATATTGGCAACAAGCATTGCCTAAAATGTTTAATTAGTTTGTGTATTTATTAAACTAAGTGGGAGAGGCAGTTGTATCAATGAAAACAAAGTTGAATTTTAATTTTAGCTGAACGCTTATGAATCGCTTTTTGGATTAAATATTTTTTTTAAAAAACAAGTTTAAGTAGTTTCAATTCCATGGAAGAAGTAATAATGGTAAGCTGCCAGGAAACGTGAAGCCAAAAAGGTGGGCTTATGATGATCTTCAGAGGCGTAAGAGCGGAGTTGTAGTCAATCACTGATTGTTTTCTTTTCCATAGTCGTGGGGAACTCCCCTTTTTTGGCTTCACTTGCTTGCCTATTTTGTTTTATACATAATTAAATTATCTTCTAAATGAGTGTCTACGACGTTCAAGTAGAGTAATAGTTTTCTAATTTATTCTAAATAATTTTTTTCAGGTGTAGAAATAATATGTTTTTAAACCACTTATACCTAGAATTATTCAAAACTCAACTATTCTGCACATGTAAAGCATAAAGATATTCACAATTAATATTTTAAGCCTCATGGGTTTTTTTAATTTTGACAATACAGTGCATTAAATATAAAAATGCAGCAAGTTGTATCTATTCTTTTACAAGAGTCATTTCTTTCCAGGATTCACGCAATATAAGCTACAGAAATTATCAATTTTATAACTTAATATCAGCCTAATAAATTATTAATTTTTTTGAGATTACTTGCGAGTTGTTTCCTTCCAAAATCTACCTAAATTATATGTTTTTCACTGTCATTTGAAACTATAGTATATTTTGGGTGGATTTGGGATTACTTATTATAGATAATGAATTATCCTTCAAATCTTCCAGGAAATGTGTAGTTTTTTAATTATTCGTAAAACAGTTTTTTTTTTATTATGTATCAGAAATAATATTTTATAAACCACTTTGCCTATTTAGTGAAATGCCAAAAAAAAAGAGTTTTTATATTTATATTCAAAATCCTGTTAGCATAGCTTTAGCTTAATAGAAGAACGCCCATCGTCAATTTTCTAATATAACTGAATTGGTATGCATGGTCGGATTAAGTGGTAAGCGAATAATGCTGGCCTCGAGTAGCAAAGAGCCCACAGTCTTAATAAGGGTAGTTAAATGGTAATCCAATTCCAATTCAACGTTGAGAGGTTGCCTGATGAAA
Organism: Halyomorpha halys; assembly: GCF_000696795.3. Classification (NCBI taxonomy): domain Eukaryota; kingdom Metazoa; phylum Arthropoda; class Insecta; order Hemiptera; family Pentatomidae; genus Halyomorpha; species Halyomorpha halys. The sequence continues at coordinate 1,675,155 of NW_027114407.1, read as the reverse complement.
GGATACCCAAAACCAGAAGGAAAACCGAAAATTGGACGTCCCCGGGTCAGATGGCTGAACGATGAGGAGGAAGATTTGAAGCTTTTGAATGTTGACAGAGGGAAAGAGAAAGCATGAGACCGTGTAGGTTGGTTGGTTGTGGTGGAGGAGGCCTGGGTTTTTGCAGGACTGTAGTGCCATAATAATAATAATAATTATAATCATTTATGATATTTATTTTGTATATAATTATTCAATATAGGATTTATTTAGTTGTCTTATACTTTCATTTACAGTTCATTGAATCATTTATCAGAAATTTTCACTACCTTTTGAAAACCGCATTACGCCTTACACTTTTTTTTTCGTACTCCCCTAATAATATATTTACAAATGCATGTATGTATGCATATTAAATACATAATATTTCTGTTTGTATATATTTTAAGAGATTTTTTTTTCTTCATTCATTTATTTATTTATTTTTATTTTAGTATGAATGTGATCATTCATACTGGTAAAATATCAAATATTCCAGTTTTAATAATGGCAACGAACAAGTTGCTTCTACCTTCTAGCGTAAAAATTTTCACCTTCACTTAACTTCAGGTTTCCCGTGAACAAAGTGTGACGTAAGTGAACTAACTTAAATATCTCAAGTTTCCTTAAGAGAATTAATAAATGTTATCTGTAAAGAAATTTCTTGGAAAATATGTTTAAGGCTACTTAGTAAAATATTATCAGGCAACTTTCTCTGAAACATAATTTAAACGGATGAAAAGTATATTTGCAATACAGATCATGTATCAAATTGTCATTTCGGGGTACTTTCATTTTCACTGATGTAATTACTAGTAAGAAAGCATTTACTCATATGTTGTTTTTTTAGTATTTTCATTATAAAAAAATGTTAAAATATTAATAACGCTTTAAAATAAAATAAAAAATTTACATTATGTCATCATGTATTATCTTTATATCTCTTTAAAAAAAAATTGAATATTTTTAAAAATTATAATGAAAAAATAAATCTATTATGATTCTAAATCCTCCCTATGTTATTCTTAATCCAACGTTCTTTTCGTTTGAAACGTCATGGTACTGATAGAGAAGTCACAGTGACATGATTTCAGTTTCCCCTTGGTCGAAAATAGGAAAATGAAAATAATAAGTTTTGGAATAATTTTATATCATACGTCCATTCTTATTTTTTTCCTAAAAAATAAAATGATTTGATTCATATCAAATTAGTAGTTTTTTATATGCATTATTATTGTGTATTGAAATTTATAAATGTATTAACAAAAAAATAGTATTAAAAAAAAGATTGTACAATGACATGATAAAGACCCATTGGAACAATTTCAATAACATTTCTATATTAGAAGGCCATCTCCTTTTTAGACTCCTAGGAGAATTATCAACGATTGGAGAGGAAGCAAGTTTAGTGGATTTGAGTGGTTCGGGAGTTGATCGTGGAAGAATTGATAACTGCTGACTAAATCGGCAACATATGGAACATTGAGGTCGTGTTGATTGGAGTATTATTAATGAATACTGCAGAACAGGAAGGCATAGAATTACGATTAAGGGTAAAAGTAGTTTTCTCGGCATTATTAGGAATTTGTTATAATCTTTCAGTTTTGACTCAATAGTTCAAGAGTTGGTTTGGATTGGGATGTCAGCTGTATAAAGGATGGGACCAAGGATAGTAGCCTGAGGTGCACCAGCAGACAGAGAAAAGGGATAAATAGACGCTGTTGTGGTTTACTTTGAATAATCTGTCAGACAGAAACATGCAAAGTAGAAATTTACCGATATCGTATGACAGTCATGGATGTCAGACTCAAACAAAAGTTGCTGCATTGAGAAAGACTTCCGAGCTGTACATTATTTTACTGCATTCCCTCAATAAAAAGAATTCTAGGCGAACATAACTAAAATTTAAAAAAAAAACAATACTTTTATCGTCTTCATTGACCTTTGCTATAAAAGATTAAGGGGTAAAATCAAATATAAGTCCATGTAAACTTTTTTAATGCTACTCTTCCTCATTTTGAAAGACAATATCTGACTCTAGCACACTATTTGTAAAAAAATAGATTAAAATTTTTTTAACGCACAAGTTTTCTTATTTACCTTTTATACTGACTCTTTATTTAAGTTTTCTGAACTGTACTGCAATTTCTTTAATCAATCTATTACTCATGTGGGGCTGAGAGTAACTCGAAGGAACCATTTTAACTTCTAACCTCTAAGCCACAGTGAGCAAGTAAACTATTTATTCAGCACTTAAACTGAGTATCAACTTTCCTCTTCAAGAAAATGTTCCACTTAGGCATTATGAATGTTTAATGTGGCGCAGATAACAACCGACTTTCAACCATTATTGTAATTATTTCTATATTAAGTTTTCCATCGATTATCCTATGAGGTATATTAACTCAACCATGCTAGTTTTATTAAATAATATAACTTTAATTAATTGTAGGTATATAATGCAGTGGGGGCCTATATATATATTAATATATCCCCTGCCTAAAACAATTGTTAATCGATAGGAGCATTTAGATATGATGTAAGTCAGTATCAGAGTTTAATAAATTAGGGGATAATACATTAGTCATCAAACTTAAAAATCACTCAAAAAATTTGAGGTTTTTAGTCAAAGGAGAAAAATTACATTTAATTCAATAACTTTCAATCATTAGACTGCTGGCAGATTTAAGAAAGATCGGAGAAATGGCTGGTATACTAAAAAAAACCCTATAAATCCGTCGATCTGACTTTTGAAAACAGATCGGGGCCCACGGACTACTTCCTTTGAATTATTCGTTTGTTTAAAGCTGGATGTAGGAGCGAAGGAAGCTTCCGTCTATGACCTTTGACACAGGAAATTTACATAAATTATTTATTGATGTAAACTAGACTTAGGTTCCAAATATCATCTTCCTCTTGGGTACTTCTCAATCCCTGAATGGATCTCTACCATAATCAAGGCAGGCGCTGTACTATTTCAGGGCACTGCTATACCGTATTGCCTAAGGCTATAAATTCGCTACTGGGAGTAGAATCCTTAGTTCCTCAATAATATTAGAAGCTGTTGTTTTATAATTATTCTATTCTATTTATTATGAGTTGGGTATAGAAGAAAATTAAAATAACTTAAAAAACTATGAGTGATATGTATTCTACAGTACCTATATACTTAAGAAGCTATCGTTACAATAAAGTAAAAGCACTCAAAGCGCTACTTTGGAAACTGTACATTTTAGGGCTTTAAAATGAAGGATCTATTACGTTGTGTAAGGATTTTCCAATTTGAAACTTCGGTTTACAATTTGAAATCCTTAAAACCCAACTCGTCCGTCTCAATTTACCTCCTAACCACCGCTGTAGATTTAAAGCCATCTTATAAAAGTTGTGACTGAAAAGTAAAAACTTAAGTAAAATTTTGAATTCAGCGAGGCAAATAAAATGTAGTAATTTGATACTTTGTATACTAACATATGTCATTCTAGATATTATTAGTTTAATATAATTTTATATATAAATAAGTTCATCTAAAAATATAAAGAATTATGATTATTATAGTTTTTACATAATGTAATACTTTCTACAGGTATTTTATATTATTTTTATCAGTTTTATTTAAAACCATGAATTTTCCTGAAAATTAGTATAACATTTTGGAAAACATATTTTCCAGTCGATTTAGAGCTTCCTCCCAGCTTTGAACATTATACGTTATATAGCACCTATGTATGAAGTACTCGTTACATTCACTGAAGTGGGTTATAAACGTTATTTAAAGAGAAAGCAAAGTTCAAAACAGATGTGTAGTAGGATACCTTCCAATTTTGACATTCCGTCTTGATTAATATTGTTTAAAACTAAATGATATTAGAGTATACAATACCAAACAGGTAGTACAAGTTTTATAACATAACTGGAGAAGAGGCGTATAGAAGTTAATACGAGACGCTAACTCCTGATTGTGTTGTTCCGCCTACCGTTGATGCAGGGACATGCCTCTCACCCATTTCCAGAGGTTCCTAATGAGTAGAGTTGCTCGGGGCAACTTGATAACTCCCATAGAAGCTCTGTAATTTATCTTTGCAGGAAACACGGCTCTTAGTAAAGTCTTTCGTAGTTGAATAGCTTCTGCTCTTTACTAATGATTTTCCGCATATTACACCACTCTGTTTAATGTTGAAACTTTATCATGGTGACTTTAAATCAGATTTGGATATTAATCGAATCAAAATTTATTTGATAAAGAATAGATTTTAAGAATATTTTCGGAAGACTCCGACTTGAAGCCTCGGGGGTATCAATATGACAGATAAACGTAAGACCACATAAAACCAGATAAAGGAATCGATGTCCTAGAAAAGGCAAACCAAATAGAGTCCCAATAGTGTATCACTCCTAAACAGTCCAGCATACACTTTATAGAAAAACATCTTCACGGTCATTTCGAATGGCATTCATCATTCAGAAGCCAGATTGACGTGATCTGTTCGATAAACACTTATTGAGATCTCAGAAAGGGTCTTAGGTAAATATCTCTTTCAACCAGTAATAAATAGAAAGCTTGTTTGGTCATTATTTTGGTATTTATCTGAAAGAATAAAGTAAAACCCACCTTTTCAATAACCCATCTACTTCAAATTTTGGACATTTTACATTTTTTTCGATTAATCCATCAGTACTACCCACACACGATTAATCTAAACATCCTTATTTGGTTTTAATTTACTTTCGCCTTGCACCTATAGGGTCCCATATTACTAGTATTGCTTGTTTAACTGTTTATGGAGTGATGATCCCCATACTTTACTGGCTTTTAGGCTGCTCAAGTAAGAAATGCTATATCAGGTCTTCATCTGTTTGATCTTGTTTTAAATGTCCTGAGTTGTCTAATTTGAATGATTACTTATGTACTTCTATTTGACTGAGTATAAAATTTGTTATAAAACATGCATTCTGCATGCTAAATGTAGTTGATGTAGTTATAGATTATAACTACATCTAGTTTATTAGCATTTCATCCATGATACGCACTTTATAACATTAAAAGTTATAATGTTTAATAATCCTTTTATAACAGTAAATAAACTATGGGATCCTAACAATTGGCATTGATATTTGTCATTTTGAGTAGAATACTGGCATAAGCACGAATAACTAGAGAACGAATTAATGAATTTTCATTATTGATAAGTCAATATATTGGAAATAGCATTTAAAACATCCTATACTCAGTTAGAATTATACTCATTTGGAATTAAATTAACAGTATTGCAGACTCTTAATTAATGTGGGAAATACATTACTAAGTCACCGCCAACCCCCAGTTTTTGGCTTCACTTTTACATAGAAGAATATTAGGATTATGCCAACCTTCTATCATCCTTGTATCATTTTGCTGTCTTAGCTCGAAAATAATGTTTCCTTTTAGAATCACAGCTATGATTCTAAATAGACTAGTAGGCTATCATTGCAATTTTAAAGAGTTGTAGAACATTTTTCCTACAAACCTTGCCTCTCACGTTTTTAGTAATATTGAAATGTGTTCTGTCATTAATTTGTTCATTAAATTAAATAAATCACGCAGAATTGTTTATTGTCATGACATAATAACGAAAGATTTAAAAAAAAGGTAATAAAAAAAGGCTGTTGAATTGAGTTTATTTTAAATGAATGAAATTATTTACAAAATTCACTAACATCATAACAAGTCTTTCTCGTTAAAAATATTTTCTTTCTGATCAAATAATATCGGAAAAAAGTTTATATAAGAAAATACTATATAATTCACCAGTTTTATTTAAATGTTTCAGAAGTTTATTGTTACTGGATTGAGTTTGAAAATGTGACAAAAAATTTTCCGGTTTTAACTTCCAGTTTAGAGGACCAGAGGTACACATTAAATAAATACATGTAATTAAACCCTTAAATAACTCGTTAAATATAATAATTCTAATTATTAACTAATTATTAGAGAATCTAGACAGACTGGGCGGGGTAGCCACGGGATGGATAAGGCACCCACTATCTGAGGAATGTGAAGGACCTGTCTCCCGATCGGAACTGGGTTACAGGAGAAAACACAAGAAAGTTCTCTCTTTCTCAGATCTTTATGTCCTTAACTGATCATATCGTCCTTCGTCCTCGTTGTAAACAAACGCTGTATAGTCATATTGCATCTTAACTCTATAAAATCAAAATTAATACTGAGGAAATATTAATTTTGATATTAAATTTGATAAACAAGAATTATCCTTTCTTACCTATTCCTTTCCAATATTTAAAATTCAAATTAAACAAGTGCTATAAAAATTCATTAATTTAAGACTGAATGTATGCAAGCTCAGGTTTGACGCTATATATGCCTTAAGTGATAATGCCACTAGTTACGAGATACTATAACCATTTTCTAGACATCGGACCTAAATTATAAGTTTGACTTTTTTATATCTGGAAAGATGCAATTAAATTAATTTAAAGTAATATGAGCGATGAGGATGTATCTTTCAGATACCATAAGGAATCCCTAATATCACTGTTAGTAGATAGCCGAAAAGAATACGTCCTGGTGACCCACTTATTCCAGTCACACCGGCACACACAGCTATTTCCATCCAGTCACTTTCATGGCTTAGGTCACAAATTACCTACAGCATAAACAGTTACACAGTCGTCAGTGTCAGTAATATTTTATATAAATTTCGGTTTTAGTAGTTTTTTCACATAGTACACAAATACCTATATATATGTTATGTACAGAACAACTAATGAATGATCTTTACTCACTTTCTGTATACAGTGATTCATAATCCAATATGAAGTTTAAACTTTATTCGTTTAAATAAAGTTCTTTCATACTGTCATATGAGTCTTTCAGTTCAGATTTACCCCAAAAATCAATCTTTTTATTTTTAATATTGGTTTTATGAATATAGTTGTAGTTTAGTATTACCACATTATCGTGTCCTTAAAACTTACACAGACTAGTGCATTAGGTTTAGATTTAGGAGTAAAAACATATATCATATGTTATAATAAATCAGTATTTTGTTTATATGTCGAAAGGGTTTGGTGAAAATTTTATTTTTAACAAAATTAAATTATATTAAAAATCTATTAACAAATTATTTATGACATTAAACGCTGTAGTTTCAAAGGATTTCAATTTTAAATATTTTTTTCGCATTGATCATTTATTATTATTATTTACCTAAGATTCTTTGATAGGTTTTAATTATATATTTTTTTAAAATTATTCACAGACATAAAACTAGTACAATAAACCGCAAATAACTGAACGATAGCGAATATCTCCATTAATATAAATAAAAGTATACATATTTGCTATTTATCTGTAGTTTTACTATTCTTTTATGGTTTATGTAACTTTTTTTTTTTATTATCATACAACTGCTATAGATTCCCAACTACTTGGGCACTTTTGACCTACACTACAATAAATTGAAAGGTTTTTTAATCTCGAAACGTGATAATTGGAAAATAAAATCCTAATCTATTGAAATTTGAAAGTTATAATAAACGCAAATTAACTTTTAATTTTTAATCTTATTTTGACCTATATATTTTTATTTCTATTCTTTAAAAGTATTTTTTAACATATTTTTATTAATTATTACTTAATAATTATGTAATTATTTTGAAACTTTCAAATATATGTTTTTTATCGACTTTTTCTTGTGTAATTAGGACGGTTCCACTCGAATTGGAAAAGTAGTGTAAGTTAAATCTGGAGTTTAGAAATATTTAAAACTTTAATGGTAGATCTATTTAGTTTTTATGAGGAATAACTGTTTTTTCTGTAAAAACTAGTCAGTCTCAAGTTTAAATCAACAATGTCAAAGCATTTTAAGTTAATTAACTTATAAATTAATTAATGTATTTTTTTATGACAGTAAATTTTGATTTACACCAATTTTGCACTAAATGGCTTAATTGTTTAAATATTTATTGTAAAATAGTTTTATTTTTTTAATACGTATCATTCTTTTGTATTTATTTTGTGAGAATGTTTTTTAATATGTGATTGAAATGTTTACTGTTAATGTTAATTTTTGTTTTATTTATAATTTTAATTAATGTTAATAATTAAATTTGTTTAAAGTGGGTGAAAAATAAATAAATGGCTTGCTAATTAAATATGCAGCTATTATTTATTTAATATTAGCCGATTGATGACAGTATAATCATGAGTAAAACTGGTTAATTAAAAAATCTCTATTCACAGAAGGGTGCCATTTGTTGTAATTCAAGACTTCTTAAATATGTTAACTAATTTTACCTTCAGTTCATAAATTGATTGATGTCTTGTCGAAATAATAGTTAGCTTGGAGCCGATTCAGAAATAGTCCTTGGATGAAATATAAAAAAAAAAATTATATGGTTCTATATTTGATTTTTTCTTAAAAATATCTTTATTGAAATTGACAACTGTATATTACATGATACTTTCAGTAAATTTGATCTTAGTTAACATGGAGCGTTACAGGCGTGTAGAGCAATTACCCACTGGTAGCACTCTAATCACATTTTACATTAGCTGGTCTCGTGGCCATCTTCTTTTCAGGCGTCTTGGAGGATTGTCAGAAACGGAAGAGGGTGCAAGGTTAGAAACTAGGGGGTTTGAGATATTTGATTTAAATTCACAATGTTTTATAGCAAGAGACAAAAATATTATAAAAGTGTACCAATATAATCTAGGAGAAACGAGTTGCAATTTGATGGAACTAAAATCATTCAATTCAAACAAAAAAAAACTCACATTATTGAATTTCAATATAGTTTATTCCTAAAACTGTGAATCAAATAGGGAATAGATTTAAAATATATTATACAACAGATTATAAGGTGGAATTCCGTTCTACATTTTCATGGTGATTTTAATTTTTCTCCATTTTTCCGCATATCAAGGCCATACCGCCTGGAATCCAGAACACTAATGTGTTAGAAATAAGAATAATTGAGCTCGTCCCCAGAATATTGAAGATCGTACCAACAACTGATTATTATCGTGAAATCATTGCTTATTCGATTTTTGCAAGAATCATAAACAATTTTGTCAATGATTTCGTATCTAAAACTCAAACAATACGCACAGAAAAACCTCAAAACGGATAACTCAATATAAAACTAGTGCCCTTGTAAAGTACCCTTTTCATGATTCGACTTCAGGTTGATGTTGGGCTGAATTCGAAGTTAGCTATCAAATGAAACGATTGCTTGAAAATCCGATCTGTACAAATTTCTAATTCCTTAAGAAATAAATCTTTTTTGTTGAGTATATATAAAGAAATACGCAATGTAGTACAAAATTGTTTTAAAAATTAAAATATCTTTTTCGTTTAAATAGGGCCCAGCCTATCCTCTATGGAACAGTCAATGCAGTTAACTGCGAATAATTTAAAATATCTATAATTTCGCCTGTTGCAATCTCATGCTTGATTTTCGATTTGAAGAAAATTTTAGGCAGAAACCCAAATTAAGATCGAAATCGTGCTAAATACGTCAATGAATCGTTTTATGATAGGTTATTAAACAGTTAGTAAAGTAGGTAACCAGCTTAGAGTACTCACGAGACTATCTAAACTGTGTGACTAACTGCGGCTCATTTCAAGATGTCGAATTGAAGTAACGGAACAACCCGTTTTTGGATCTACCATCTTCCTGCCCTGCTATCGCGTGGTATCATCCTCTCTCTCTCTCTCTCTCTCTCTCTCTCTCTCTCTCTCTCTCT
>NW_027114407.1:1659944-1665277 GCF_000696795.3 Halyomorpha halys | reverse complement strand
AAGTAATTATATTTCGCGAAATGATAATAAATCCAAGTATCGCTGTCTTACTTGTTAATGAACTTTCCCTTCTGTTATGGAGAATATTTATGTGAGGTTTCTCTCGAAGTCCACTTTTACTACTCAAGTCCCACCCACCAGCTTCATTATCGATGGAAAATAATTTATATATTTTAGCAATATGCTAGCATATGTATAATTGAGTTGAATGCTTGCTTTAATTGTTTCACGTTTTAGTCATCAACAATCTTTTCGCAAATTGCATTGTGGGAATATTTTAGTATGTACAAAATATATTTTTTACTTTCACTTACTGATTTATGGAATTCGTATTAAGAGGAAGCATTGCAATCGTAAACCGTGATTTCGACCAAATCACCTCCTTGCACAACCGTTGGTCTTGTAACAGTAATTCCTTACCAAGTACAGTACTAAACCTGCTGTACAGATTTAATTTTAATTTTAATTTCTATCTAAAAAAAAAAATCAATTCCGATGTTTAAACGAAACTATACCTAACATGTCCCCTAATTTAAGCCCAAATAGTCAAGCAAGAAAAATGAAGAGTTTATGTGATTTTAATAATTGATTTTACTGTAAACCTGTATATTCATATCATAAGGTACGTTTCATTCCACGGTATATTACGTATATACATTAAACTTTTTAATAACAAACTAACAATTATTATTAATTGATTGAATTAAATAAATTATTACAAAAAACAAATGACATGATTAACTCCGTGAATGGTGACTAACTTCTAATCAGTCAATATATTCTATATTTCAGCAGGTGTGCACAAGCAGGTCAACATTTTTGGCCCACCAATTTTGTTCTGCAAAAACTGTTCAAAATATTTTTTTCTCTATTTTTATATCTATTAAGAAACTAGATTTTATTTCGTTTTTTTTTTTCTATTCTGTTAAGAATTGTCAGTTATTATGAAAATTTTTGACAAAAAGTGAACATAATTTTGCGTCGATTTCTGTCATTAATTATATGAATCAGGATTTTTTAAAAGTAAAATTCATCTGGAATGAAAGATTAATAGTAAGTTAAAATACGACATAGTACATATTAAAGAAATGCTGTTAATTTTTAATTGAACAGATAAAAAAAAAATTTTGAGTATTTAATATGTTCTTGTAAAATTGTTTTATTTTAGATTCACAATTGATGACAACAGGTGTTTTTTAAAAAATAAATAAGAGTACCTCTAGCCGGTTCCGAGATACAATTCCATCAGTTACAATAATTCTTGGGATTAATTAATTCCACTGTAGACATTTGAATTCAAAATTATATAGTTTGTTGATAATTAATCTTTGTTTTAAATAATTTTAGGATTTGTAATTTTAGTTCATTTTAATTTAATTGTGAATTAAAAAAAATCCCTGAGTTTATCGTAAAAAAATAAAGTATTCACCATTGCACTAATTTGACAAATTTTTAATCATTATTTATGTTTGGGAATACCAAATATCATAAGTTTATGAACTTTGATCTAAATGAATACATGTATATGGAACAAATAGTCCATTTTGAATTAAACAATAGATGATGAACCCTTTTCAAAATTTACAATGCAATCGTGTTCTGCTAACTGTGGAATATATTTGTGGAAGCGCGTCGTCGTCTGGATAAATTACAGTTTCTACCCCACGCCTTTAAGTATTTAATATTTACGAATCATTTTTTTAAAAAACAAATTGGCAAACGTTACCAAGAGACAATGTTTTCAGAACCAAGTTTTAAGAAAAGTTATTTTCCTGTGAAAACAAAAACACTAAAAATCTAAAGTATTCTTACGCCACTTTGAAATGTTTTTACTTGAGGTTTTCTTATTCATTACAGTTGCTGAACAACTTGATTTTTGACTGGATCGTCTTTAAGCCGTTACACTACCGAACCGACTCAAAACGTAAATATATCGACTTTAACGCAACCAGCAGTGTACAGTAAATATGAATACGACTACAGATTGACATTTATTTATTATTAAGTACTGATAATAATGCCAGTTTAATATTTATATACAATAAATACTTATTGAGCTGGAATTATATGCTAAACACTAAGACGAATTCAAGAGGTTACCGTAAGACGTCTGGAATGCACGAACAATTAGCGAGTCTCAGAGTGCTACTGACAAAAGTAATTATACACAATATGATATTTCAAAATGCACGGTATTGAGATTATAGAAAAAACATTGTTAATAGTAACATCATAACCTTCTTATTTACAATAAGTGCAGAAATTTAGTTTGTTTTTTAGTTGTTTTTTTTAAGTATAACAGAAAAGAAAAAAGGTTCTTTTGAATCAATTCTTAATCATGTTGGCAAAATAGAATAATTAGAAAATCTTTCAAGAAAGTACATATTGAAAAATTAAAAACATCAAAATGTCGAGAGTAATGTTGAACTCGCGGGACTCTCCAGGATACCTTCCTGAACAGATCCATCGACTTTGAAGGGCCGGGCACGTCGCTCGATGGATGAAGCTGAGACACCGAAGATAATACTAGTCGAGAAACTACATAGTAAAAGATGAGTTGGCGACCGAACCTTGTTAGATCAGAGAACTCGGTGTCAGTGGATGCACGGCTTGTGCTTGGAGTTCGGAACTAGAGAGCTACTGGATCTTACTAACTGGAGAAAACTTTTAGAGGAAGTATCTCTGTAACGGGACGTAACACTGTATATGCATAAGTAAAATAGCAAGTGGATTTAAAACGGTTATAAGTCAAGGGTTTGTAAATAAAAATAAAATAATGTATCGGAAAGTTGAATAATATTCTCGCTCTATATCTATAGTAACTTGGTAAATCAAGAATTGTATGAAAATTTGTTTCAGGATAATTTCTATACCTAATAATATCAATACAAAGGGAGGGGTAATATGATTTGATTATTGCTGAATTATATTAGAACTACTCGAGGTTCCATTATTTTATTTGAAAAATTCGAAAAGTTCACATTAAAAATAAAAATGTTTTTCTTGGTTTCAAGTTTGTGTTTTTCCTCTTCTTTTAGAATGAATTTTAAAATTTATATTTACAAATCAAGATTACTTTAGATAAAAATAAAGATAAACTGTGGGAATATTTTTTTTTTAATTCTAATAATTCTTCCAAATCTTTCTAAATTTCTTTTTATCAAAACTTAGAATGCTTAAAGTGATATTTTTGTACTTTTTAACTTACTAATTGTAAGTTAACAGAAATAATAATACAGAAAAATGCTTCTTTAATAGTCTAAAACTAAGTGAATTTTAAGATCAATAAAGTTATAAAAAAAAAAAAAGAACAAAGATTTTGTACGTTTGTATCTGAAGTCTTGTTCAATATATTTATTTTTTTATTTTCTAAACATACACTGAACATACATACATTGAAATACTCACAAAAAGTTGAAAAGACTTTGGATCTGAAGCCTTTATTAGGGGAACTACTTTATGTCATATCACCACCATTTTTTTTTTCTAATAATATTGATGTATATATGACCCTCGATAAGACTGTGTGTACTATCTTGATCATGGGAATGAAAGATGGCCATGTTATCAAATAGAAGATCATAGAAAAAATTATCAACTGTTATAAGAATTGGATTTCAAAATGGACTTTAGGTCCGAAATATTATTAATAAAGCGTGTATGTGTAGTTTTTGTTCTCCCATGAAAATTGCTATATTGGTATTAAAAAAAAAAGTTAATGGATTAAATGAAATGGCAAAGAACTTGATGAACTCATCAAGAGATGTCCTCCAAGTATTTAACAAAACCACTTTCACTTCTGTAAAAGCTGCGAGATATTATTTATTTGGAAGCCTTAGAAGTTGAGGAACTGACCTGATAAGAAGGTTCCTCGAAGGAAAATTGCTGCTATCGACGGAAGACGATGTACAGGTGAAGAGTTAAGAGGTAGAGGTACTGGATCCAGCTACCTTCCAGCTGACGGAGATCGCACTGGCCTACTGCCACAGTAACTGGGAGCCCCTAACGGTACACCCCCTCCAGTACCTTCCGATCTTCTGGAGGCCCCCTCCACCAAGGTCGTGCTCCAGCCCTTCTGGAGTCTGGCCTTGACCGTCCTAGTGTCCTCAAGGCCGTCGATCCGTCTCTGCTCCTTCTTCCTTCGCCTTATCGTCCTTATCAGCTTCCACCTGTAGGACGCTTGAGACTACAATAATCAATGAACATGAAATAATTAATTCATTAATCTTAGTATATTACTAAAACTACCATTAAAAGATAATCCAGGTGAAATAAAATATGAAAAAGAATTATATAATAAAAAAATTAATTTAACAAAAACAAATCTTTATTTATACAAATTAGTTCACACTAATCACACATTCATAGTCACACTAATCACTAATGAAAAAATTGTGACAGTTTTGGGGCTGAAGTGAAATTTCTGAAAATGAAAGAATGTATTATAAAATTTTATGAATAGCTATCTAGCGTTTCCTCTTATAGCTTAAGCCAGAAAATAGTTTCATAATAATTAGAATAGAGCAGCCATTTACTTAGTCAATTCTAGCAGGAAAATGTTTTGCACTGCCGGTAAATCTCCTGTAGCCTCCTACACTCCTATTACATAATAGAAATTTTCCTGGTAGAATCGACCAGCGTTGCTTTGTCTTTCTTGTTGTAGAACGTCTGAAATGATTTTTCACTTCGAAAAAGTTCTAAAATCCCATTATCACGGCATTACCTCACCCTGCGGCATTTTGCGACTTTAGTTTCACAATTCATTATTCGATACAATTCTGGATCATAATACAAACATATTCTTTAATTCAACGTTATATTGATGTTTTTCCCTGGTGTGAAAATGAAACTTAAGTACTGTGTACTGCTGGTACTGTAGCTAGCCGGCGCCGTATAGTGGTTGAAAATCGCACAGTGGTTGTGAACCCTGATCTCTGAGCCACAGATAAGTAGTTTTGGTACCACCTTAATAACAGTTAAATTTTGTTTAAGATGCATACTTTCGAATTTGTTTTAGAAAATTGTATCATTGATATAATGTGTAAAATTTTGATATTTTTTAGGTCTATTCCGGAGAGAAAAATATAAATTATTGCTTACTAATATTACATAATTACTAACATTACAAACTAAATAAGAGGGACATTATGATTTTACGGAGAGGTTGAGGTTGATAATATATTTGGTATCGAATACCAGACACTGCGCTTTATTGAAAAATGAAAAGCTATTTTTCTTGGTAACTAATTATTTCTATTATCTATTTATGGAATAGATAAAAAATATTAAAAATATTTATAGAATATAATTCTAAGATGCATAATTATAATATA